>NC_064617.1:594946401-595247734 GCF_023898315.1 Schistocerca nitens
TGGCACAGGGTTGGGAGCAGTCCCTTGTATATTCCCACAAGCACCAATCTAGTTCCCCCCCCCCCAACTCCCACCCTGCTATCCCTCCCCCTCCCCATCCCAGCCTCCTCCTTACATCCATCACCCAGTTGCTTCTCCTTCCATCATTCACTGCTGCTCGCTGTCTGACCTCGGCAGCCAGAGACTGGGGTCATGTGTGGGTGAGTTGCACTTGCATATCTGTGTGTTGTTTAATTCCAATGAAGGCCTTTTTGGCCAAAAGCTTACTTTTTGACAGTCTTTTTGCCTACCCGCAACTCAGCATCTCCACTATATGATGAGTAGCAACTATCATTCTCATAATATTTTCAAAATATTATATACTCAGGTCTTATTTCACAGAATTAATTGTTCAAGATATATTTTCTCAAATATTAACAACAAAAATATAGTTAATTTGCTGGATTTAACTGGCATACAGAAGAAGTCATAATTTAAAGTTGGTCACGAACACATACAGGTGGAATCTGCAGTGATTTAATAGATGTTTTTAGGATAGTTGATACAGCTCATTGAAAATCTCTCATTTTCCTCTTCTCAATGAGCATCTTACTATTTAAATAATTATTCAGGATTAAAGTTTTTCTGTTCCAGATTGTTTCACTCTTAATTGCACCACTCTGTCAAAGAATTTCATAGTACAAGTGCTAACCTGTGATACATGAACTACTAAAACTATTACTTGCACACTGATTAATGATGTTTTATTGATATTAATAAATGTGAAAATATTACAACTGATATAGTGTTGTGTTTTTCATTAAATAACTGGTCATTAAAACAAAATTATAGCAAGAAGCAAGAAATTAACGTGTAGCATCACTACTTCAAAGGTAAAATCCAGGTCAGTAATCTTATTAAGTCCAGCTGTCCATTCTTTCATGCTTGCTTGCAATATATGCTTTCAGTTTGAAGTGTTAGATCTTGTTTACTACCCTTCTATGATAGTTGGAACACAATTCCAGATTCTATCTGACAGTTTGCTGAAGACACCAGGTAGCCCTGACATCAGCATTACTATGGCTCCAATAAAAATATGTGAAAGTTGTCAGCTTCATTGGCAGTAACCCAGGGAGGGGAGAATTAAATTAAATAAAACAAAAAAATGTAAATTCCTCCTATGGTCTGAATCATCAAGGTATCAATGGATAAAAAATTATTATTGAGTCAGAGGCCCATCAGGCATTCAGTTGTATTTTTTGTACATGGTGACCAGAATACAAAAAAATGAATATAGGAATTCGAACATGTTGCTAACATGGTGTGTTTTGCCAGTGTCTACTTTCACTTGGGTGATATAGTCCAGCGGCGGCTTGAGAACAAGGATAACTTCAAGAGCTGATCAAAGCTAGACATAAAAGAAACATTTGGTAACAACCAGCAGCAGATCTGCATAGCATGAATACAATTGGACAACATAGCATAATGCCAGAGGGAAATTATGAAGTCACATACACAGTTTCCAGATCTGTGTCACACAGTGAAACTGAGTATGATGGTAGCTGTCAAAGTTTCACACCTAATGAAGGACATGGCAGAGGACTTCACCAAGAAGCACCTGTACATTGAGGGACTGCAGCAGAAAAAAAGAGTAGACCGAGAGGTATTCTACAATTTTCTGGGTGTCGTACTGGTGGCAATCATAGAAGACTCTTAGGAACTTGCACTGCCAATATGGCAAATAGTGAGAGAAGAGATATGAAATTTTATGAAATCTTCTAAGACCAAAATTGCATTACCAGAAGCAGCAGTGTTGACTGTTGAACACAACCAGATCGGTAGCATCACTAAAGCTGCAGTTATAGTGGAGCCACATGGCACAATCAGAGCAGCATGGTGCAGTGACTAGAGCAGCACTGGTGAACCAAACCAGTGCTGCTCAGTGTGTGTGATTATAGTGGTGCTGCAAGCACTACTGCGCAGAGAGGCTATGTGTGAATCAAAAAAATTGTTTCTGAGCGTGATGACCAGAGCGTTTGAGTGACTCCGGCTGCATTCAGGCAATGCTAGCAGCATTTCAGTGTTGCAGCAGGTAGCACAGACACTACAATTGTTAGTGTTGTTAGTGTTTGTGTTTCTTTTGTTGTACTGTTTAAGAAAGTAGTATCAGCAACAGCCATAATAGCAGCTGTTTCTACTCAGTGTCTATTATGGAACAAGAGAAACATCTACATGTGGCAGCAGTATTGCAAACTACAAGTACAGAATACATTTCCTTATTCTTTCATTTCTTTCATTGTCTTAAAATGATAGGCAATAATAAAACTGAAGTAGCACAGCCGATAAATACTTGAAAATCATTATGTGAAAAATGTTTTCAGAACTATCCCATGTGGACAGCTTCATTTGAAGCTCTGTTGAAATCTCATATTGTTCATTAAGTGCCTTGTATAAAACACTCAATTTCTACTGTATGTTGCTTATCGACGCTGAGGGATCCTTATAGGCCAACAACAGCATTGTGGAGAACATGTACATTTCACAACATTGCAAATTTTGGTGAAGTTAGTTTTGGCTTACAAAATATGCTCCAGTTAGTGGTCATTATTCCTAAAGCACATTCCATTAATCATCATAATCTAGAAAAGAATTCGTCAAAATATTCTTTCCTTGGATCTAAAACCCATCGACTATAAGAGTTCATAAAATGCCTTGAAATACACTATAAGAATGAAATCTACCACTTTCGTTTTCCTTCCCATATCACCCAACATTAATTATAATCAGTTTCCTGTGAGGACCTGCAACTGGTGTAGGATCCCACAATGAAAATGTTTTATAAATATTTCACCAGAATTTTCTGAGCATTTTAGATAAATCTGCTTTCTGTCAACATCACCAACTGTATTTGGAAAATTCTATATGTTATATAAAACATTTACTGTAATTAGAAAATCATCTTCAGAAGGTGTTCATGTATTGTGGCCAGAGGCGATCCTAATACTTTGGTAGTTGGCTCCACAACTCCACAATTCTTAGAATGGTTATAAATCCTACTGTGAATGTCACAGCCATGTCTTGAAAACTTCTCCTGGTTTCCATAAACTTGTAATAATTCTCATTTCATCAGCTGTTGGTGACCCTTAAAAAATTACATTATTACGTTGAAAAACTCTGTAGTTACCTTATATTGCACTAGTAAGGAAGTTACACACAGTAACCATATGCAAACCACCTTCCTCTTTGCATGCTATCATTTGCCAAAATCTTGTTTCTATATCTCAAACCATTCATGAGATACAAGGATGTTATGAATATTTCATTCTCACTTTATCATATCGACACATGAGTGGAATGAAGTGCGATATATACAAATGATTTTCTTGAGAATGGAATGAGTTAAAGACCCCATCCCAAGTTTAAAGAATAGTTCAATGATAACTACACCTGGTACACAGCTACTTATGACCTAACATGCACCAAACAAAAATTCATTGTGATCTCCATTTTTCATTGCAAACTATTTGATTTTTTTGAAGTGGCTTGCTTAATTTTGAAATATCACAATAACTATGCTGATTAATGAAACTATAAGCAGTTCATCATGAAGCTGAAAAATAAAGCTATGAGATGCATGGGAATAAACTTGTTTTTACTGAGTAGCTTCTTTTAAAAAGTTTGAGAAAGGCTGCACACTGGCAAGCTTGTGTGTTTGCCTGCCTGCTGCCGCACTATTCCCTGGCCCCAATGGACCTGGGAATGAAGCAGAAGTGCGGCAGTTGCCCCATGCACAGCTCCACTCTACTCTGTTGTGTCACTCTATTATAATCCAGGACTAATTCAAGAAGAGGTTTGTTGATCATCTGCATCCATATCTACAAGACATGCCAATGCTGAGGAATGAAATTGGAAACTCTGTAACTTATGTTGCAGTGAACATACAACATCCAAGGTTCTCGACAACATAAAAGCAACTGGTACCCATACCACTTCAGTCACCATGCAGAGAAATGGACATTTGGTGAATTGTGGAAAATGCACTATTATTTTTCCACTGCATACACTCTGGGTACATTATACACAACTGTAAAGAGACAAGAAGAATTTTCAACAATTGTTGTCCCACAAGACATCAAACAACAAGGTAATTCTATGTATAGCATGTAATTGCAGAAGACTACAGCCGATTTGCTGGATGGAGCTCATTGCCATACCCAGGTCAAGGTAGCTCTCCAGCCGTTCAGTGTCACGGTACAGAGGTTTCAGCTGCTTACGCAACTGCCAAAATCAGTAAAATAAATGAGACGACCATCTATGGAGGTAAGGTCATCACAGATGAAAATCCTCCATGGATGAGATTTCCTGAAATGTCGGGAAAACACATGGACATCATCATCAAAGACCAACCTGTCAAGGCACGAGCAAATTCTGGGCCATAACTTTCACTGGTTATCATTGCCAACTAAAATAGATTATGTTCACAAAATTAAAAGCTCTGTTCTGAAAGCTGCAATACATCCAGCCAATAGTAACTTGTGTTGTGTGAATATCAATTATAGAACACTGCCTTAGAGCTTTAGTAATATTATATTGCAGTAGTATAGAAAACTGGACACAATCACAAGCACTGGCAAGATCCCAGTCATCTTTACACCAACAAAAATTGCAGCTTAACAAAAGGAAAAGCCAGCATTACAGAAGACCACAAAGGCCTCAGATGAGGAAAAATCTGTCCACGGCAAATTCAGATTAAAAGCTGGAACATTGTAAAAAGGTATTACAACCCAGTTGGATGGAAATGATTTATTGTCATCCCAGTTCATTTACAGTTAGATTTAGTGAAGTGTTTTTGCGAAGCATCAGCTCATCTGAGATCTGCAATGGCTTCTGATGAAACCAGAAGCTAGTTTCACTGGGCAGGTCTCTACTGATCTGTCAGACATTATGTAAGTCATTGTATGGAATGTTAATGATGTTAAGTGTGTGTCTTAGTTAGCAACAGGACAATTGGTACAAACTCTTCTTGCAGCTTCTCTATCTCACTGGGTGGGAGCTGACCTTTTGGGGTGGTTACCCAAGTCAACTGACAAGAATAATTGGATTATGCTGTGCCTTACTCTGTCATCATCAAGATTGCAACAACAGCCAAAGCTCTGGAAATCAACAGGTGTCTTGTATTAAAGTTCATTTTGAAGCATGGAGAGCCACCTGTAATGATCTCTGATTTTGGACATGTGTTTCAAGCAAGACTGCTGTCTGAAATAACTTCATGATGCAAAATTATCTACAGGATGACTTTCAGCTGCAAGCAAAATGTCCCATAGAAGTTTTAATAAGATGCTGGAAGACATGCTCTCAGTACATTTAAATCCAATAGGGCACAGCTTGACACTACAGGTTTCACACTAGTTTTCTCAGTATGCAGTAAAAAGACTGACACAATGATAGATACCTTGTTTCCATTACAGCCTGATCATTCTGAGAATGACTGCATAAAACAGGCCATTACCTGAAGAAGTAAGATAGTTGACACAAATATAGACCTTGCACCCCCAGGATAAGAACTGTGAACATTATACTGCCAAACATTCAATTGTAACCTATAATCCAGGGGATCTAGTATGAATTTTTACACTTACACATAACATTTGGATATTATACAACTTTATTATAAATGGTGTATCTATGGACAAGGAAAAAAAATTCCTGGGTTTTTCCCAGATGTCTTGGTTAAAAATACCGGTACACTTTTTCCTGGGTGAAAATACACTTTTCCCTTCTTAAGTGACAGAATATTTTCTGGAAAAAATGACATTTTGTCTATGGAATGTGAGATTGATTCTATTGTAAAAATTTTCTGTTTATTTATAGACGCAAACACATATATGACACAGTCATAACCGGTTTCGGCCATATAATGACCATCTTCAAATGCTAAAGGTGGCATACACTGAACACAGGTTCATGCATTGTCAAACTAGCTATAGCCTTCCGTAAGTGTGTGAATGTATTTTAATTCACTTGCTAGCTCTTGGCCACAGAAATCCATTTGTTTTCATTTGAGGTGAGAGTTGTAAATGAAGAAGAAACAGCAAAATCATTAAACCTAAACACAGGTCCTGTGGAGACTACAGCCCTCTGCAACTTAGACTGCTCTGCACATGTGCGAATCTGGCAGCTTGTTGCTACTGCTGATACAACTAACAGCTGTATTTCAAGTAGTCATAGACAGAAGCAGGTACTGCTCATATGCGACTCAACTGCACATGCGCACCGCCCACTGGCAACTGCTCAAATGAACCTAATGTAAACCGTTGTGATGTCGCAGTCATAGGAATCAGTTTGTTGTTATAAAGTATTGCATAGTCTTTGTCCTAAAGCTTTTGACACATTTTGGTGTTGGCAGACACTTGTGTGTGCACTGTATTTTGATGTTGGAAATGGCACATTTCTTTTGCAACTTAAGTTTATTTTGGTTTTCTTTTCCTCGTTTATGTTTTATTGTTGCAGTATCATTTTGCAGTAGTGGGATAAAGTGAAATTCTTTGTTAGAGTATCAGTTCTTACCAGGCAAAATTACAGAAATTGAACTGAAAACTAACACAATGAAAAATTCCCAGAATTCTAAAAAAAATTTCCAGGTTTTTCCCAGTTTTCTCCCGGATGAAAAAATTCCCAGGTTTTTCCCAGATTTCCTGCTTTCCCGGGCCATATACACCCTGTTATACTATGGTCTACATCAAATCATATGGTCTACATTAAATCATATGTTGCTTGTCAGGAGTTTGTTAAGAAGATGAAGATAATGACAAAAGCACAGAGATATCATCTACATACTTCACATGAATCCCACTCATATTCCTGAGGGGCAGGTCACCAACAAATGTGTCCGAGATGAGCAACATAGCTCCCCCCTTAAAGAATTGCACACTACTGGTAAAGCTCTTTGACAAGAATGGTGAGTGAACCAGTAGCCCTGCAGAAGTTCCAAACACTCAACAGTATTAAAAAGGGCACTGGTCCAATGTTGGTTAAGGATCTGGGGAAATGATTATGAAATTCGAAGATACAGGTTCATTTGAAGTGTAATGTGGCAGACAGAGGAAAGCAGCTGATCTGAAATCTGTTGAACATGTGGCCACAGCATTGGAGGAGTGGTTGAGTGGTAGTGTGTAAACATGCAGTGCACATGGCATTCCCCGAACACTGGACATACCTGCAAGACAGCACATAAAATCCTATGAAACAACTTGCATTGCTATGCATACAAAATCATCCTTGTTCAGGAGTTGTTTTCTGCTGACTGGCTAGCAAGACAAATGTTGACTCTGTAATTTCTTGCTCACATGGAAGTGGACAATAAATAGCCATGGAACATTCTGTTGACAGACAAAGCCCATTTCCATCTCCGAGGACATATCAATATGTCGAACTGCCGAATATGGGTAATGGAAAATCTGCACACACATCAACCAATATCACTTCATTCTACAAAGATGACTGTGTGGTGTGGATTAATGGTATTGTTTATTGTGTGGCCATATTTTCTCGAGGAGATGAGTCATCCAGGCCCTGTTAAATGGCAATGGTAAATGCTATGAGAGTCTTTTGTACACCAGCATCATTCAACCCCTCAACAGCATGGATGTGTGTGTAGGATCAGTTTTATGCAAGATGGTGCTCCTCTGCACATTACACATCCAGTGAAGTGGCTGCTGCAGAGGCATTTCAGAAATATTAGAATTATCAGCCATCATTTCCCCACAGACTGGCCATCCAGATCACCTGATATTAATCCGTGTGACTCCTGGCTGGGGTCATCTGAAATATGTGTTCAGTGCTCCAATTATTAAAGTAGCTGAATTGAAGGTGTGCACTGTGCAACCCCTGAAACACTCCAATCTATTGTGGAATACACCGTTCATCGATCTCAACTTGTGGCAGAAAACGGTAGACAGCATAATGAACATGCCACAAGCAAGTCTCATGACAGTTAGAAACCAATGTCATTTTGCTTTTTATGCAGCTTTTGGCCCCAGGACAATTAAAAACTTATGTCATTTTGTTTAATAGGCATTTTTTGCCTCTGGACAATTAAAAAACGATTTTTCTCATCTGATGTGGTATGACCTTGCCATGGTGGATGGTCTTACCTAACTAATAGTGCCACAACTGTTGACTGCCAAATTTGTGCAGTCATGCACATTGAATCTTACAGATGGTGTAATGTGCAACTCAAACCATAGCTGCTGTATTGTGATTCATTAGTCATTTGTAGCCGACCCCATTTACATTAAGACGGTTACAGCACAATCTACTGGCAAAATATTTGTTAACTTAAAAAAGAAAAATCCATGACTTTTCTCATGCATCAATAATACACTGTTCAAATTATACATCAATGAGAGCAGTGGTTCTCTTTCTACAGTGTTTTGAAACTGGAACTTTAATTATGGACACTGTATAATTCAGAGAATCTCTGTGCTGTGGCAGGCAGTTCAGCTCCATCTATATTTTCATGAGTGCTTGATAAATATGCGTTTGGTATGAAGTGTTAGTTGTTGTTGATGACCCTTCTATCTTAATTGATACTAGAGTCTGGACTCTATGTGACAATATAGCAGTGTTCTATAATGAGAAGAATTAGCATCATCTCATGTATTCTTAGCCATTGAAAGAACTGATTTTTCTGTCAAGTATTTGATTTTATTAAATTATGTTCACTTTCAATTTACATCAATAACTTTGATAAAATGGAAAACAACTATGATCAATAGGGTGGTGTGCTAAGCTATCTTTTGCTGATATTTCTCTGTGTCACTATAACTACTATGATGTACTTTCACAAAATAACAAGGCTATGCCAGTGAACATTCCAAGCTGGGCACAAATGACAGTTGATCTGACAAGTGACAAATTTTCTATTGCAGATGGTCCATTCTGTTCTAGTGCTTGAAGGATTGCTCAGAGCCTTGTCTCAAGTACAATACATTCATTTGGTAACTTCATTTTGAAGATACTGTAGAGGAAAAGAGCACAGCTGACAACAGTGCCCCATCTTGTTCCATCAATGCAACAGAAATAACACAATTACAATAACCAGATGGTGGTGTACTCCCGCTCTATGTGAAAACACTCATGCACACCACATGGCATATAGATGTGGAATGCACTTGATTTTAAAATCTATTGAATTATGCACAAATTTATGGCTGGCCAACCCCCAATAAATGCTGTTTTATTGTTTCCTTCAAAATTTCCTGTTATAAAGCCAAAGGCTTCATGATTTATTCTGTATAAGATATTAAAATTCACAGTTTACAGGTGGCACAAAATGAAAACTTCATGCACTAGAAAATGTTACTACAGTTGCTCACATCAAATGTCCTGGCGCAAAGAAAAAAGGATGCTGAATGGTTTGCATGTTCTCAAATTCAGATGTTTTAAGCACAGCCATAAAGTAGCGTTTCAAAGAATCTGAAGATTAAAAAAAAAAAATTAAAATAATCTGTTTCCATAAGTTAACAAATCCTCTGGAGCCACAACAAAACATCATTTCAAAACAAGCTGACAGACAAAATGTAGTGGAAAAAGTGAGCAACATGATATATGAGATATGTTCAAGATATTCTGGAACTTTGTCCACAAATTTTTTATATGCTTGCCTTTTACTTATTGTGCATGGTCTCCTTCAAAATACTCTCCTGCACAATTGATATACCACCCCCAGTGTCATTCACATTTCTGGAAACAGTCTTTATATGCCTCTTACTTGATCACACGAAGTGCCATCTGTCAATTGTTTACTACCTCATCTATTACTGCAAATCTTCGTCCTTTCAACATGGTTTTCAATTTTGGAAATAAAAAAAAAAAATCTGCAGGGACCAGGTCTGGAGAGTAAGGAGGATGAGGCAGCACAGTGATTTTGTTTTCTGTGCAATAGTCACGCACCAACAGGGATGAATGTACAGACACATTATCATGATGCAAGAGCCATGAATTGTCTCGTCACATTTCAGGCTGTTTCTTTCTCACGTTTTCTCGCAGGCATCACAACACAGCCCTGAGAGTCATGAATTCATTAACAACTAATCCATCAAAGTCAAAGAAAACTATCAGCATGGCTTTGACATTTGACCTAGCCTGATGAGCTTTTTTAGCCTATGGACAACCTTTCCCAATCCATTGAAAAGAATGAGCCTTGGTCTCAACACAAATCAAAAGCTTTTCACAGATTGTGAGGTGAAGGTCTTTCTAATCTTGACTCAAAAACTGTGGGACAAAACTGATGGCAACACGATGCATTCCATGATGCTGTGTCACAATTTCATGACATAATCCAACAGAAATGTTACATTCTTCTGCAGTCACTAAGAGGGTAAGTCTTCGATTGGCACACACAATTTCATTAACGTTCCTGACATGAGCATTGTCAGTAGATGTTGAAGGGCAGCCTGAAGGAAGGTCATCTTTAACTTCCATCTGGTCATTTTTAAACTGTGTAAACCGTTAACAACACTGAGTATGGCTTACACACTCATCACCTTAGGCTTCCTGTATAATTTGGGGTGTCTCTGTAATGGTTTTCATGCGTTTCAAGCAAAATTTAGTGCTCACATGTTGCTTCTCTAACTCTGCCATCTCGAAATTTGCAAAATGTGTGACCCAATGTTCTAGTCAATACAGCACTGAACAATAATTAACAGATATATGACAATGAAACTTCCAGTAATTACGCATGAAACACTGGCATGTACAGGGATGCCATTGGCATTTTGTTCCAACTCACCACTGTCGCGAAATTAGGGACGTTCTGAAATTTTTTGAATAGACCTCGCAAATGTTATGCTGCAATGAAACTACTAAGTATGAATTCAACAGCTCCTTTGGACAAAGACTTCCTGTATAGTGTTGTATTCATGAAATTCCCTAAGGAGATGTTAAAATCATACCAGTATTATGGAAATGGAGTGATACAACAATGTCGGTTTTCTTGTCCTGAACAATATCATGTTAACCAAATGTATCTACAGTATACATTTTATAGGGGTAATCTGGCACCTGAGGTCTAAAGGGATGATACTCTGCAACACTATCTGCTTTTTTATGTATCTTCAACATGATGACACCTAAACTACCAGTTACTCTCTCAGTTAAACATACATGGGACATTTTCATTATTATTTCGGACCTACAGGGCCCATCTATTCAGCAAGGGTATTTAACATCACAAGCAAGGCTGGTCAGGCTGATTCACAGTATTTGCTTTTAATTGTAATAACAATGTAATGTATTTGTTTCTGATTCAAATGGATGAATAATGGAAACTCCGGGATGGAACAACAACAATATGGAAAGGATAGATTGCTAGTCACCACATAGAGGAGACACTAACTCACAGACAGATATAATGAAAAATATACTAGAAATACATAAGCCTTCTCAAAAGTAGAACACTCATACATTCACACAACAGCAACTCACATACATTTCTACTGTCTCTGGCTGCTGAGATCCAATTGCGATAGTATCTGTTGTAAGCAGCAATAAGTTGTGGACAGTGGTGCATGTAAGGAGGAGGCATGGGGTGGGCAGAGGAAGGGACAGCAGGTAGGGGTGGGGGAAGATGCTATCTGTGGGAGCATACAGGGGCATGATAGGGAGAGCATAGGGCTACTAAGTGCAGTGTTAGGAGGCTATGGGAGGAAGGGAGAAAAGTAAATGGAAAATGAGCTCCTTGTCCAGGCACAGATGGCCCAAGCAATGTTGACCAGCCCCATGTCATCATCAGCCATAGAATTCCATGCAGGTGTAGTGAGTAGCAATTTATCCTTTCCATATTCTTCTTGCATGAATAAAAACAATAGATATCTCAATCAAAGCAGGAGATTCTAATACTTTGATTTATATATGTAGTTTCACATATAAGAGAATGTTTTAATTAATATCAGTTAATTGAAAAAAATAATTACATACAAAATATTTTGTATTGACAATATCTTATTCAAGTTTAATACATCTCAAATTGAATGTGGTCACTTGATGTGCACCATAACAACATTCAGCTCAATTTTTATTTTCTAGTGATTTTTGTTTTTGCATGTTTTGAGCCCACCTATCTTAACGTCAGCCAAGTTCAATTGCCATATACTGCCACACCAATAGAACTGGCTGTGAGAGATTACATACTTAATCTTGGATAAATCAAACAATGGAAACTCCAGGATGGAATATCAGGAAACGAAAACACACACACATCCACACAAGCAAGCATACCTCATGCACACATGATCACCATCTCCAGCAGCTCAAACTGGAATGCAATGGTCACATTCAGCAGAAGCAGCAATCTGGAGTTAGGTGGAGAAGGGAGAGAGATAGCAGAGTAAAGGTGGGAAGGGAGGAGCACTGTCTGTCAGAGGGTGCACAAAATATATCAGGCATGACAAGACTGCCAGACACATGATTGGGAGACTGTGGAGCAGAGAGGTGGGGGGAAGGAGGATGGGACTGTGGAGGGGAAAGGCGAGGATCGGGGAAGGAGAAAGAAGAGGAGCAGGGAAGGAAAAAGATGAGGGAGTGAATTGGCAGATGAGAGCACACAATGAGGATGAGGGGGTGTGAACAGGGAAGGGGTGATAGGATAAAGGGGGCAGGAACTGTCGGGTGGAGGATGCAGGGACAATAGGTTACCACAATTTGGGGATGAAGGTTGTGTTGTAAGGATAACTCACATCTATGCAGTTCAGAAAATCTGATGGTGGAGGGGAGGAGCCCAGGTTGTGAAGCAGCCAATGAAATCAAGTGTGTTACGTTCAAATGCATGTTGTACCTCAGGGTGGTCTTCCATGCTCTTGGCCCCTGTTTGGCGGTTGTCATTCATCCTGCTGGACAACTCCCTCCTAATACCGGTATAAAAAGCTTGCAATGTGTGCAGCAGAGCTGATATATGGCATGGCTACTTTCACAGGTGTCCCAGCCTCCGATGGGGTAGGATAAGCCTGGAGAGGACTGGAATAGGAAGTGCTGCATGGGTATGTTGGGCAGGTCACACAACTCGGAATTCCACAAAGAAAAAAATCCCTGTGGCAAGGGGTTGGGAATGGCAGTGGCACAGGATGTTATTGAGTTTGGGTGGACAATGGAATAGCACTTTAGGAGGAGTAGGAAAGCTGTTCGGTAGGATGTCCCTCATTTCAAGAATGAAGGATGTGGTTCAGTTGTTCCAGTCCAGGGTGGTACTGGATGATGATGGGGGCAGGCACTCCTTTGAAGCTGGTTCCTGGGGCTGGTGGGAGGATTGGGAGTGTGTGGGAAAATGGCATGGGAGATGATTGCTGACTAGGTCTGATGCATAGTTTCTGGAACACCGTTGTTAACCTTTTCACCAAAATCCTCAGCCCTACAGAAGTTTCAAACCTATCCAAAGGCCTCATGTTTAGCCCTACACCCAAGTTTAACCACACTGAACTTATCAAAGACCTACTCTCCTTCTCCCAATCCCTGAAATGGAAACACTTGTTTCCCACCACTCCCTCCAAGCAAAGCAAACATAACCCTAATACTGAACGTTGCCTCTCCCAGTTCATACGACCATCCAACCATTAACCTCCCATCCTCCTACTTAACAAACCGCTGGTATTCTTCCAGGAATTCCTTATCTCCAACTTCATCTCATCATTCTTCCTTCCACAGGTTCCTTCCTAAGAACACCAACCTTTCAGCAGAAGAAAGAGCAGCCAGACACAACCTCAAAACAAATCTTGACTTAATCATCCTGCATGCAGACATGTCATTATGAATTGAAATGACCACCTGGTGGAAGGCCTCTGCCAATTAACTAGTTCACCCACCTATAAATTCTGTAGGGACCGATGACCTCAGCAGTTTGGTCCTATAAGTCCTTACCAATTATAAATTCTGCCAGAGTGATCCCACCCCGCAAGTCCAAAATAACCTCCAATCCCTGTTTAGAGCTTTAGGCCCTTCCCAGAGCTCTCCCTTGGATCCATTTCCCTCCTCACCCCTATGAAACCCTGCAACCCACCTTCTACATGCCCCAAAATCCACAAACCCAACAATTCTGGACACCCTATTGTAGATGGTTATTTTGTCCCACTAAAAGAATTTCAACCCTCATTGACCACCACGCCCAACCAAATGCCTGAAATATAGCCTGTCACATCAAAAATACCAACCACTTTCTTCATTGACTCTTTACCGTCCCCACCCCTTTACCTCCCAGATCTGTACTCATCACTGTTGATGCCACTTCCCTACACAACAACATCTCTCATGCCCATGGTCTTGCTGCTATCGAGTACTACTTTTCCCAATGTCCTCCTGACTACAAACACACTACCTCTTTTCTCATACACCTTACTAACTTAATCCTAACACACAACTACTTCTCTTTTGAAGGATAAGTACACAAACAAATCTGCAGTACAGCCATAGACACCTGGATGAACCCTGCTATGTCAACCTGTTTATGAGCCATCTACAGGAAACCTTCCTCAACTCTCAAAACCCCAAACCCTTGATTTGGTTCAGTTTATTAATGATATCTTCTTGATATGGTCTCAAGACTAAAACATCCTTTCCTCATTCCTACACAACCTCAAAACTTTCTCTCCCATCTGCTTCACCTTGTCCTCCTCAACCTAGTATGATACATTCCTGAATGCTGACCTCCTCCTCTCTGATGGCTCCATCCACATTCAGTACACCAGCCATCAACAGAACCTGTATTTTGACAGCTGCCATCCCTTCCACCCCAAAGAATCCCTGCCATACAGCCTGGCCATCTGGGATGGCATATCTGCTGTCACAAGGAATCCCTTGCCATTATGCTAAAGGTCTCACCAAGGCCTTTACAGACAGGCTCTATCCCCCAGATCTAATAAGCAAACAGGCCTCCTGTGCAATTTCCCTTCATACCCCCAATCCTCCCACAACCCCCAAGAACATACTATAAAGGAGTGGCCCCTTCGTTACCCAGTACCACCATGGACAAGAACAACTGAACCAAATGCTTCATCAGCGTTTTGGTTGCCTATCACCATGCCCTGAAATGAGGGAGATCCTACCCAAGTTTCTCCCATCCCTCCTAAAGTGGTGTTCCATCACCCACCTAACCTCCACAACATCCTAGTCCATCCCTATGCCACTCCCAATCCCGGCCCCTTACTGCAGGGATCATATCCCTGTGGAAGACCCAAGTGCATGACCTGCCCAAACCATGCATCCGGCATTTCCTATTTCAGTCCTCTTACAGACCTATCCTACCCCATCAGAGGTTGGGCCACATGTGAAAACAGCCAAGTGATGTACTACCTCTGCTGGAATCATTACACAGCTTTTTATATTGGTATAACTACCAACCAGCTGTCCACCAGGATGAACGGCCACCACCAAACAGTGGTCAAGAGCATGGTAGACCACCCAATGGCACATCAAGCAGCTGAACATAAAGTACTTGATTTCAATTGCAGCTTCACAACCCCATAACCTCCCAATGATGTGTCTGGAAGTCTTGTCTTGCCCCATATAGTCCCTGCACACTTTCCCCCTTCACAGTGAAAAGATATATTGTTACTTACTGCAAAGAAGACATGTTAAGTTTCAGACAGGCCTAATTAAATGACACTTACGCAAAGCTTTCAGCCACAGCTTTCATCAGCGGCTGAGAAACACACACCATTCATACACACAAGCAAGCACACCTCATTCACATAGGGCCACCAGTTCCAGCAGCATTCTGGCCTGAGCTGCCACAGCTGGTAGTCGTGTGTGTGAGGTGTGCTTGGTTGTGTGTATGAGTGGTGTGTGTTTCTCCTCTATTAGACAGCCTATAGACCTTGTGAGGGCCTCTTGACAAAGTTACAGTGAAGATTACAATGCTCTGTGAGGCAAATGGACCCAGGCACTCATCAATGTGGTTCACAGAGTAGAATTGCAGCCTTCACTGATGGAGCTGGTATGCAGAGAAACTTCATTGTGTAGCCATCCATTAGTAACAGCATTGGTGAACATCAAGGGAAGATTGGTATAGTTAGTGTGATGCTACCTGCTTGCATCATTCAGATGATTTCAATGGCTGCTAGTATATAAAGTTCTCTGTTAAAAAAAGTCATGATGGTTTCCTTGTAGATAAAATATCCCATAAGTGAAATTATTCTCCATTTAGATCTCTGGGCAGGATGTCCTATCATACAAAAATATTGTTCTAATCAAGATGTGCATGTGGAATGCAATAAATGTAATATAGTGCAGAAAATCATAAAAAATATGGTAGAAATGGAAAGGATATATATATAGAGGTACTTTAGGAAAGAGCGAAAAATCCAGGATGGAATGTGACAATATTATGAAATGGCATAATATTGTTAGGGAAGAGTGAGATTCAAAGGCCAGAAAAGGGGGTTTTACGAGTAGAATGAAGATCAGAGCATTATCCATACTTCACCAGATAATGGTAGAACAAGATAAGAAGTAGTAGTACTGAATAGGGAGAACAGCGAAAGATTATCAGCAATAAGCAGAAAGAACAGTGATAATGGAATTGAATGGATGTTCAACAGACACTTTAAAAGTTACTTATATATGGCATCCATAGAAGTTGATGGAAGTGAAATTGAAAGCAAATTTGATAATGTTAACAGTGTCATGAAATATATCAATGGGAGTGAGGATTTAATCATAATAAAACTAAACTGAACTCCGTCCGAAGAGGCCTTGGAGGGCCCAATGGTACTGACCGGCCGCCATGTCATCCTCAGCCCACAGGCGTCACTGAATGCGGATATGGAGGGGCATGTGGTCAGCACACCGCTCTCCTGACCATATGTCAGTTTATGAGACCAGAACCGCTACCTTTCGGTCAAGTAGCTCCTCAGTGTGCCTCGCAAGGCCTGAGTGTACCCCACTTGCCAACAGCGCTCAGCAGACCCGATGGTCACCCATCCAAGTGCTAGTCCAGCCCGACAGCACTTAACTTCGGTGTTCTGACGGGAACCGGTGTTACCACTGTGGCATGGCCATTGGGAGGCTGAAATGCAAAGGTAGAATGCACAAAATGAAGGGAGAAATTGGTCTCCCCAACTGACATGAATGGAGAATGATTAATAGAAGTCAGTATTTGGCACTAGTTAGATATTACAAATATTCTTTTTAAGAATGCCTTGAGAAGTAATAATACACAGACAATGTCAGGGGATCAAAGAATGATACTCAGTTGAGTATACTTTGGGAAATAAAAAGATTCTGGAATCAAGTTAAGGAGAGTTCAAGGGAAAGCAGCCAAAACATTGGAATGTAGATAAATTCAAGGATCTACAAGCTCAGGATGCCTTGCAAGAATATGTAACAAAGAAATAATGACACTTCAAGAAGTTATTGCTGTAGAAAATTAATGTAGTGGGTTTACAAGAGGTGTAATAAAAACAAAGTAAGATTCAAAATGGCAGAAAAGGAGTCAGTGTTGGATAACAGATAACATACTAGTACTTCATTACGATTGATAAATGAACAACAGAAATATGTTAGTCACCAAGAAATGAAGTTAATTGGGCATATAGAAATGCTAAAGAAGAAAGGATGGAGGGAAATCTGACATGAGATACAAAACTGAAACAGACTATGTAGATGCTGCATATCAGCTAGTAAACAATCATTTCAGACACCAAAAAGTGAGGTGCATGATGGTTATAGATGAGACAGTTAACTGAGCAGTAGAAGCAAGAGGTATGGCAAGTTGGTTGAAACAATAGCTGGAAAAAACTTTACAGTTCCTCAAATAAATTAGGCTGATTAAAAATTAAGACATGGTGCCAGAAGAGGAGATTCAATCCCTATTCCTGAATTTCAAAAAGCTATACATGAACTTGTAAAGAACAAATATCCATAAATTGTGTTACCTAGTCTATATTTTGTTTTATGAAAATAACAACTGTATATTACTATGAAATAGAAAAGTGTTGCTAAGGAACGGTGTTTTCCTCATCAAATTACTTAGAACAGATTGCTAAACATAAGAAATAATTTCACTGAGTGGTGAATCCAACATGATCAAGAAGGAATGATGGAAAAGTAAAACAGCAGAACACTGCCAACAAAACCGCTAAAGATCAAATTGAAGTGAGAAATGCCAGTGTTAAACCAGAAGTACTTTTAGAAGCAAAACCTTATATTTGATTTTTCCAAGCCGAAGCACAATTTCATATTGCTGGCATAATAACTGAGACTACAAAATTTAATTTTTTGATGGCCTTCTTCATTACTTTCAAGGATATCTCCACCACACATCAGGGGCGATGCCTCTTGAGACCGGAGGTAAATAGTACTGCCTTACCACAAACTACCAGTTCAGCTCACTCCATGGATACCAGCAGGACTAAGCTTGTGGATGGATTATCAACGACAATTTCGCTTATCTCCAGGAATCCAACAAGATGGAAACTTGCATTTGTTGTGCACTTTGATAGTGGACTCTCGTTGTGAATAGGATATAAGTCATGGCAAGTCCAGTCAGTATTGGCTAAATAACTATTAGAGACAGAATTGAGTTTGTACAAATGTCTCCGATAAAGTTGTAATTGCTGAAATACAAAACAACTGATATGGGACATTGCAAAAACATTGGTCCAAAATTTATACAAATAAACAAATATGTGAATAAAAATACTTGCCATAAGTGCAACTGGTAAAAAATTTCTTCATTGCTTAGTGGCTTTTATACCTCTAGAGTGTTGGTAATTCATGCCATGACATAAAAATAGAAATGTAGGTACAGGGTGTTACCAAAAGATATGGTCACAAATTTTCAGGAAACATTCTTCACATATAGAGGAACAAAATATGTGGATATTGGTCTGGAAATACTTATTGTACATGTTAGAGGTCAGCTTCTACAACTCTTAAACACATTAATCATGGTAAAGACATAGGAAAATAACATACTATCAGAGTATGTAACACTTTCCCAGATGAAATGTTCAGAATATCCTCCATTAGCTTGGTTACATGTATCAACCTGCCATTGAATCCCTGATGCACCATTGTATCCCTGGAGGAATGTGTATTGTTTCACAGTATTCTGCAATATGGGCATGAAAACACTGTACGTCTTGCACCGGGGTTCAGTACACAAGAACTCTCAAATGCTCGTACAAATAAAAGTCTGGTGGGTATAGGTCCAGAGAGCATGGAGGGCAAGGAATTTGTCCACTTCTCCCTCTTCATCTGTCATGGAATCTGTTATTTAGATGCCTGCAAACATTAACACTGAAATGAGAAGGAGTTCCACCATTCATGGACTGTATTTTGTCACACTTCTAAAGGCACATGTTCTACCAGACAATGTAGAGTATTCTCTAAGAAAACATGGTAAGTTTCTCTTCTGAGCTTGTGTGGAAGAACATAAGGCCCTAACAAACACTCAGCAAGAATGCTGGCCCAAATGTTGACACTATGATGTGACTGCACAATTTCATGAGGGTCCTCAACACCTCTTAATAAGGAATAGGAATGGACCCAAAACTGATGCTAGTGGGATTCCCTTCGTGATTTCGCCCTTATCACAAACATTTTTCTCCTTCCATCTTTATTTGAATTAGTGAGCATAGCTCTCTGCATTCGGTTTGTTAAGAATGATTCAAATCAGTTGTGTTTCCCCATAATTAATGCGAACCTATATGTACATTTACATTTATAACCTGAAGACCACTATGACTAGCATCACAGAGGGTACATCCCATTGTACCAGTTATTAGGGCTTCTTCCTGTTCTGTTCTCATACAGAGTATGGATAGAATCTTGTCCTAATGACCCCTATATGAGTGACACATAGGGGGTTGTAGAACATGCCTAGAGTAGTCATTTTAAGTTGGTTCTTGAAACTTTGTAAGCAGGCTTCCTCAGGATAGTTTACTTCTATTTCAAGAGTCTGCCAGTTCCATTCTTCAGCATCTGTTTGACATTCTCCCATAGGTCCAACAATCCTGTGACCATTTGTGCTGCCCTTCTCTGTAGATGTCCAATACTGCCCTTCTCTGTATATGTCTAATACCCCTGTTCGTCCCATTTGGCACGGGTCTCACACACTTGAACAACATTCTGGAATGGGTCACATGAGTGATTTGTAAGCTATGTCCTTTGTAGACTGATTGTATTTCCCACAGTATTCTACCAATAAATCAATGTTTACCATCTGCTTCCAACCCCCATGAACGATGGACCTTGCTGTTGGTGGGGAGGCTTGCATGCCTCAGTGATACAGATGGCCGTACCGTAGGTGCAACACAATGGAGGGGTATCTGTTGAGAGGCAAGACAAACGTGTGGTTCCTGAAGAGGGACAGCAGCATTTTCAGTAGTTGCAGGGGCAACAGTCTGGATGATTGACTGATCTGGCCTTGAAACACTAACCAAAACGGCCTTGCTGTGGTGGTACTGCGAACGGCTGAAAGCAAGGGGAAACTACAGCCGTAATTTTTCACGAGGGCATGCAGCTTTACTGTATGGTTAAATGATGATGGCATCCTCTTGGGTAAAATATTCCGGAAGTAAAATAGTCCCCCATTCGGATCTCCGTGCGGGGACTACTCAGGAGGACGTGGTTATCAGGAGAAAGAAAACTGGCGTTCTACGGATCGGAGCGTGGAATGTCAGATCCCTTAATCGGGCAGGTAGGTTAGAAAATTTAAAGAGGGAAATGGATAGGTTAAAGTTAGATATAGTGGGAATTAGTCAAGTTCGGTGGCAGGAGGAACAAGACTTTTGGTCAGGTGAATACAGGGTTATAAATACAAAATCGAATAGGGGTAATGCAGGAGTAGGTTTAATAATGAATAAAAAAATAGAAGTGCAGGTAAGCTACTACCAACAGCATAGTGAACGCATTTTTGTGGCCCTGATAGACACGAAGCCCATGCCTACTACAGTAGTAAAAGTTTGTATGCCAAGTTGCTCTGCAGATGATGAAGAAATTGATGAAATGTATGATGAGATAAAACAAATTATTCAGATAGTGAAGGGAGACGAAAATTTAATAGTCATGGGTGACTGGAATTCGAGAGTAGGAAAAGGGAGAGAAGGAAACATAGTGGGTGAATATGGATTGGGGGAGAGAAATGAAAGAGGAAGCCGTCTGGTAGAATTTTGCATAGAGCATAACTTAATCATAGCTAACACTTGGTTCAAGAATCATAAAAGAAGGTTGTATACATGGAAGAATCCTGGAGATACTAGAAGATATGAGACAGATTATATAATGGTAAGACAGAGATTTAGGAACCAGGTTTTAAATTGTAAGACATTTCCAGGAGCAGATGTGGACTCTGACCACAATCTATTGGTTATAAACTGTAGATTAAAACTGAAGAAACTGCAAAAGGTGGGAATTTAAGGAGATGGGACCTGGATAAAATGACTAAACCAGAGGTTGTACAGAGTTTCAGGGAGAGCATAAGGGAACAATTGATAGGAATGGGGGAAAGAAATACAGTAGAAGAAGAATGGGTAGCTCTGAGAGATGAAGTAGTAAAGGCAGCAGAGGATCAAGTAGGTAAAAAGACGAGGGCTAGTAGAAATCCTTGGGTAACTGAAGAAATATTGAATTTAATTGATTAAATGAGAAAATATAAAAACGCAGTAAACGAAGCAGGCAAAAGGGAATACAAATGTCTCAAAAATGAGATCGACAGGAAGTGCAAAATGGCTAAGCAGGGATGGCTAGAGGACAAATGTAAGGATGTAGAGGCTTATCTCACTAGGGGTAAGATAGATACTGCCTACAGGAAAATTAAAGAGACCTTTGGAGAAAAGAGAGCCACTTGTATGAATATCAAGAACTCAGATGGAAACCCAGTTCTAAGCAAAGAAGGGAACGCAGAAAGGTGGAAGGAGTATATAGAGGGTCTATACAAGGGCAATGTACTTGAGGACAATATTATGGAAATGGAAGAAGATGTAGGTGAAGATGAAATGGGAGATACGATACTGCGTGAAGAGTTTGACAGAGCACTGAAAGACCTGAGTTGAAACAAGGCCCCGGAAGTAGACAACATTCCATTGGAACTACTGACGGCCTTGGGAGAGCCAGTCCTGACTAAACTCTACCATCTGGTGAGCAAGATGTATGAGACAGTCGAAATACCCTCAGACTTCAAGAAGAATATAATAATTCCAATCCCAAAGAAAGCAGGTGTTGACAGATGTGAAAATTACCAAACTATCAGTTTAATAAGTCACAGCTGCAAAATACTACCGCGAATTCTTTACAGACGACTGGAAAAACTGGTAGAAGCCGACTTCGGCGAAGCTCAGTTTGGATTCCAAAGAAACGTTGGAACATGTGAGGCAATACTGACCCTACGACTTATCTTAGAAAATAGATTAAGGAAAGGCAAACCTACATTTCTAGCATTTGTAGACTTAGAGAAAACTTTCGACAATATTGATTGGAATACTCTCTTTCAAATTCTAAAGGTGGCAGGGGTAAAATACAGGGAGCGAAAGGCTATTTACAATTTGTACAGAAACCAGATGGCAGTTATAAGAGTCGAGGGACAGGAAAGGGAAGCAGCGGTTGGGAAGGGAGTGAGACAGGGTTGTAGCCTGTCCCCGATGTTATTCAATCTGTATATTGAGCAAGCAGTAAAGGAAACAAAAGAAAAATTTGGAGCACGTATTTAAATCCATGGAGAAGAAATAAAAATGTTGAGGTTCACCGATGACATTGTAATTCTGTCAGAGACAGCAAAGGACTTGGAAGAGCAGTTGAACGGAATGGACAGTGTCTTGAAAGGAGGATATAAGATGAACATCAACAAAAGCAAAACGAGGATAATGGAATGTAGTCGAATTAAGTCGGGTGATGCTGAGGGAATTAGATTAGGAAATGAGAGACTTAAAGTAGTAAAGGAGCAAAATAACTGATGATGGTTGAAGTAGAGAGGATATAAAATGTAGACTGGCAATAGTAAGGAAAGCGTTTCTGAAGAAGAGAAATTTGTTAACATCGAGTATTGATTTAAGTGTCAGGAAGTTGTTTCTGAAAGTATTTGTATGGAGTGTAGCCATGTACGGAAGTGAAACATGGACGATAAATAGTTTGGACAAGAAGAGAATAGAAGCTTTCGAAATTTGGTGCTACAGAAGAATGCTGAAGATTAGATGGGTAGATCACATAACTAATGAGGAGGTATTGAATAGAATTGGGGAGAAGAGGAGTTTGTGGCACAACTTGGCAAGAAGAAGGGACCGGTTGGTAGGACATGTTCTGAGGCATCAAAGGATCACAAATTTAGCATGGGAGGGCAGCGTGGAGGGTAAAAATTGTAGAGGGAGACCAAGAGATGAGTACACTAAGCAGACTCAGAAGGATGTAGGTAGCAGTAAGTACTGGGAGATGAACAAGCTTGCACAGGATAGAGTAGCATGGAGAGCTGCATCAAACCAGTCTCAGGACTGAAGACAACAACAACAACAACAACCATCTGCTTTACCAAATACTGAACATATGTGATTACTCCAGTTCATATCCCAACAAAATGTTGTGACCCATGGATATTATAGTCATAGTAAACTACGTTTTTTTCATTTTCTGAAGTGAATAATTTTAGATTACTGAACATTTACAGCAAGTTTCCAATCTATAACCACTTTAAAATCTTATCAAGACCTGACAAAATTTATGCAGTTTCTTTCAGACAATAAGGTTCTCGATATGCAACATGAACTGCAATGGACCCAACACACTTCTCTGGAGCACATCTGACGTTATTGATTTATAAATCTGCTGTTGGCTCTCCATCCAATAAAACTTCCTACCAACAAATCCTCAATCCAGCCATAAATTTCACTTGATACCCATACGATAGTAGTTTTGATAATAAGCGTGGATATGGTACTCAGTCAAATGCTCTTCAGAGTACGACACAACATGTGGTTCATGCACGATGGAGCTCCTGCACATTTCAGTCGAGGTGTTCGTACGCCTCTCAACAACAGATTTGGTGACCGATGGATCGGTAGAGGCGGACCAATTCCATGGCCACCACACTCTCCTGACCTCAACCCTCTTGACTTTCATTTATGGGGGCATTTGAAAGCTCTTGTTTACGCAACCCTGGTACCAAATGTAGAGACTCTTTGTGCTCGTATTGTGGATGGCTGTGATACAATACGCCATTCTCCAGGGCTGCATCAGCGCATCAGGGATTCCATGCGACGGAGGGTGGATGCACGTATCCTCGCTAACGGAGGACATTTTGAACATTTCCTGTAACAAAGTGTTTGAAGTCACGCTGGTACGTTCTGTTGCTGTGTGTTTCCATTCCATGATTAATGTAATTTGAAGAGAAGTAATAAAATGAGCTCTAACATGGAAAGTAAGCATTTCCAGACACATGTCCACATAACATATCGGACCGATGACCGTCGCAGTCTGGTCCCTTTAATCCCACAAACCAACCAACATAACATATTTTCTTTCTTTGTGTGTGAGGAATGTTTCCTGAAAGTTTGGCTGTACCTTTTTGTAACATCCTGTATAGTACTGCATCTGCCTGATTGCCTTGATCCAAAGCTTTCAGTATGTTGATGTTTTCGGAATCCATGCTGGTTTGCATGGAGAAGGTCACTCTGTTCGAGATACCTCAATGTGTAAAAACTCAGAATATGCTCTAAGATTCTACAACAAATAGATGTCAAGGATATTGGATGGCAGTTTTGTTGATCATCACTTCTACTACCTTTTCTGTAAACGGGTGTGATCTGTGCTTTCTTCCAACTACCAGTCACTGTTTTCTGTTTGAGTATCTACAATAGAATAGTTAGAGAGGATCTAACTCAGCCACATATTTAGTATAGACTCTGATAGGGATACCATTGGGCCTTGGGGCTTTGTTCAGTGTTAACAATTCAAGGTGTTCCTCAACACCACTGATAATAGCTCTTATTTCACCCACCTTTTCAATGGTATGAGGATTAAATAGGGGCAATTCTTCTGGATTTTCCTTTCTAAAGGCACATTTGAAAACTGAGTTAAGCATTTCAGCTTCTATTTCTCTGCCCTCAATTTCAGTTCCTGTCTCATTTGCATGTCATTGGATAGTAACTTTGGTGCCTATAACAGCCTTTACATATAACCAGAATTTCTTCTGGTTTTGTGAAAGACTGTCTGACAACATTCTGCTCCAGTAGCCATTGAAGGCTTCATGCACTGCTCTCTTGACAGCTAAACAAGTTTCATTCAGCATCTCTCTATCTACAGCAGTATGCTTTGTTTTACACCTATCACAGAGTAGTCTCTATTCAAATAGATTTTGGGCTTGCAGCCGGTCGTCGTTAGCTTCCATCCACGTTATTTCGACTGGACAACTGCCAGCCATCCTCAGGTGAGCCATCGAAGACTGACAAAGACGCCCTCCGTTCCGTAATATATAGCGTGCAGCGAGTATTCCGCGCATGCGTCAAAATCATATGGAGAGACGAACCACACCGCCCGCCAGCAGTGCCCTCGCTGGTGGAACTGCAGAACTCAGCTGTCTTCGGTGTTGTCAATTGCCGCGGCCATCGGAGTACTCTGATGTCTTCGTCTGGAGCAGATCTTAGAGATGACAGGGTTCCACGCATCATCTAGCTGGTAGCCATTGTCACAGTTGATAAGATTGGCTGTCATGCGAATTTCCACTGATTCTTTTATGACGGAGTCCCAAAAGGATGTTGCTGTGGCCAAAATTGTTGTCTTGTCATACTCCATTGAGTGTCCAGTGGAAATGCAGTGCTCAGCAATTGCAGACTTGCTAGGTTGCAAAAGGCGAGTACAGCGCTGATGTTCAGTGCAACGTTCTTCTACTGTTCGCAATGTTTGTCCTATATATGACATGCCACACTGACAAGGTATTTTATAAATTCCCGCCTTCTGCAATACCAGATCATCTTTCACTGATCCCAGCAGGTTGGAAATCTTCGATGGTGGACGGAAAATTACTTTCACTTCGAAACCGTGGAGGATTCTTGCAATTTTGAAGGAAATGTTGCCAACAAAGGGAAGAAAAGCTAAAGATTTAGTAGATGTGCTCTCTTCTTTCTCCACTCCCTGTTTCTTTGGCTTAATTGCAAGTGCCTTGCTAATTTGCCGGGTAGAATATCCATTATCTTTGAAAACCCTCTTCAGATGGGCAAGCTCTTCATGCAAACTTTCTGCATCTGACACTACATGAGCCCTGTGTACAAGTGTTTTAAGTACACTCATTGTTTGAGATGGGTGATGGCAGCTGGACGAATTTAAATAAAAATCAGTATGTGTGGGCTTTCAATAAACCGAATGCCCCAGAGAGCCATCACTCTTCCGTCTAACTAGCACATCCAAGAAAGAGAGGATTTGCCACACACGATGAAGATTGGATGCCAAATTTCACAGAGTAGTCTCTGTTGATTTAGAAGTTTCTTTACAGTGGCTGTATACCATAGAGTGTCCCTCCTTCTGTCATACACATCTATTCAGAGCATAGTCAACTATTCTTCTGAAATTGAGCCATAGTTCCTCTACATACTCCTGTGTTGTGCTGAAAGTTTCAAGTTCCTCACTGAGATATGACTCTACAGGTATTTTATCGAATTTACTGAACATACAGTATGTATCTTTCTACTTGTTTTAGTTGTCCTTTGTACTATGGTAATAATTGTTGCCACAACTACATCATGGTCACTGACTCCAGCTTTGATGTGAACATACTCAAAGAGGTCAAGTCTATTTGCTGCCATTAGATCTAATATATCTTCATCATGAGTGGAGTTACAAATTATGTGTTCTTGGTAGTTTTCAGAGAAGGCTTTTAGTAATGTTTCACAGGATATCTTACCATGCCCATCACTAACAAAAGTGTAATTTTTCCAGTTGATTGTTGGATGATTAATGTCTCCATCAATTATTATAGTATTATTGTGGAGCTTACGTACAAGTGAACAGAGGTTTTCTCTCAAGTTTTCAGTTACATTAGTAAGTGAGTCAGGTGAGCAATAGAAGGATCCAGTTACCATTTTATGCCTCCCTCTGATACTTAGCCTTGCCCACACAATCTCATATGCAGCTACCGTTTCTATCTTTGTGTATTTCAGTTTCTTATCTACTGTGACAAATACACCTCCATTTCCCTTTAGCCTAACTTTTTGGCACAAACTTAAATTTTCCCCAAAAATCTCTCTGCTATTAATTTCAGGTTTCATTCAGCTTTCTGTACCTATAGTTGGAGTCACGAATGATGACAGTCAAGTTTAGGCTTGCTCTGTGCACCTACATCATGCATTCTCTGACAGCCAATGAGCATTCAGCATGTTCTGAGCACTCTGTTGTGACTGCCATAGCTAATGCGAGCAACAGACATGTTCACAGTGAGTTGTTTAGTGAATTTCAGTTCCATTTGTTGTGAGCTGTCATCGCTGATTGTGGTGGTAAGTGATAAATTCTGCATAAGCAAGTGAGAGACATGATTTGCAGAATAAATGCATTCTTTAAGTTGACAGTATGCACATGGGCACACCGCAACTGCTGCTTGGAATTGTCAACAATGCAATCTGTGTCTGTGACCTGTCATCATTCGTGGATCGGACTATAGTATTATGTGAGCTTCACTGTTTTTCAGGAGCACTTCAAACTCTGGCACTTTGTTGTGAATGCTCTGGCAGTTTACTACTAGGATTTTAATACTCTCACCTGTGAGGGTCATTCTATTGGACCTTACACTGATACTTCTAGGTCTCCTACAGCTGTCATTATCTGGACAGGATGGAGAGTCGCCAAATATAAAAAATCCTTATGTGCACCCTACATACACTCAGCTACCTGCATTGCAGCATCTGATGTGTATTGCACACCTGACCCATTTAGGGGAACATAACAGTTCCCTAAGGCTCAAGTGCAGGAAGTTGCAACCCCGCTTGTCACAGAACCTTTGAAGTCGTTGAATCAACCCTTCCACTTGACCTAGTACCATGTGGTGATGAGAAGTTCCAGGGACAGTGCTGCAAATTGTGAGCTTTGTTGAAACTCTGTGTCCAAGCCTGGTCTGCTCAACCTTCTCTTCTAGTCATTGGAATGCTCAAAGTATGACCTCAGAGCCTAGAACACAGGCATCATTTGTTCCCAAGTGGACCACAACCTGCCGTTGGCTGCACCCTGTTTTGTCAACAATTGCTGGAATAGCCTCTTCAGCATGCCAAATGAGGACCCAAGGTATACACCCTTGCTGCCATTTACCTAAGTGGTGCCATTATTTGCTGTACTTTTGACCTGCCAATGATTAATAGACTCTCACCCTTTTGCATTTGCCTCTTCTTGACACAGGACAAAGCATGTTTCCTCAAAGTATGTTTCCTCAAAACATGTGAAGTTAATCCCACTGGTTCAGTTTCAGTTTCATTGATAGGCAGCACCTCGAACTTGTTGGTTAGTTATAGGATGCCTAGATCTACCACTGACATGCCACTCACAGTCAAGTGGATGAGTAATGACAGGTCCCGTATTTTCCACAGAGAAAACAGGATCCACAGGAGAGGTAGGTATTAAAGTGCCTTTGGTACCTTGGGTACTGGTCATGGCTCTCAGGAGCTCTTCCAACAGATCAATTTGCAGCAGCTGCCAACTGTTTGGCAGTAGCTGTGGCATTTCCACCTGCTTATGAACATCAAGTAACTCATCCCATGTTCAAGAACAGCATTCACAGTGGGGCTGCACTGTGGGTGTTGCTGTTTTACAGGGCAGTGAAGAGATAAATCAGGGTGTATACGTCGACACGGAAAAAAAACTCCCGGATTTTTCCCGGATTTCCCAGTTAAAAGTACACTTTCTCCTAGGTGAAAATACACTTTTTCCGTGTTAAGTGGCAGTATACTCTTCCTCGACATTCTTTGAATGTTTATGGTTTTATATACCGACATAGAATTTCCCTGCACTTTAGAAAACGAAACTCATGGGGGGAAAACACGTTTTGAAAGACCTTTTATATGCAGCAACATGTACGCTGCATAAATCTGTATAAATCTGAATGCCACCAAACACCACATGACACTTTCCGAAGCATTGAAATTGAGATTGCGTAAGCCAGTCATAGCTCATGTCACGTGATCTCGCCAGCTGATGACAGCATAGGATACGTGATGTAGTCAGCCAATAGCAAGATCACTCTTAAGTAGTGTAAACACACAAATAAGAAAAGTTAATGGTTTAAATTAATATACATAGCATTCACATATAATATTGGTCTCGAAGATTAATAAGCTGGAGGAGAAGCTAAGCTTCCACATATAATGTTGATCTTTTTTGCGCGTGTTACACTTTAAGATATATCACACAAATGTGCCAGTAAAATTTTTAATAATGACATAAATGTAATAATGACATAAATGTCTGATCTTCTGGGCTTAAAATTCTTCTAAATGGTCATTCTCAAATAGTTGATTTTTAAATGAGAGTCAAACGCTTAGTGATTTAAGAAATTCATCGTACATTCTCCTACATAGTTCATCTTGCGTAAAAGGAAGTTTGGTTTGAATGTAACGCTTTTCAAACCACCATTCGCAAGATTTTCCTGCAACCTGTTAGAAATAGGTTTGTTTCAGTAGTTGGAAGAGAGCGCCAAACAATAGGTGTCACCGCGCTTACACAGCTACGATGATGCAGGAAGCCCATATGTTCGTACGTGTAAAACATTAAAAGATCTTACATTATGTCATAAAAGAAACAAGACATCAGAGGATACTTCATGAGCATTGGAATTTTGTGAACCATACTAAAATGCATAATTCGGCTGAAAATGCACATTCATATGTCCAGATTCGTACCAGTACTGTATTATCTCATGTTTGGTTCTTTATTATAGCATAATGCCATACATTCACTTGAAATGCAGCGAACATTTGAAACTAGTCAATAGTGTGAAATTAAACACTTCGTTTCAAATAAAGCAGAAAAGATTAATGAAAGCCAAATCTCTTTAGCAAACCGACAAAAATAGCTTCATTGTTCTGCAAGGCGATTAATGTTTGACTGTCAGGAAGGTGGAAATAAAACCTAAAACTAATATCATATTTTAGCCTTCCGTAATTATGCGAACATACTTTAATTCATTTGATAACTCCCGGCCGCAAAAATCTGTTTGTTATCATTTAACGTGAGAGCAATAAACGAAGAGGAAACAACAAAATCACTGAACGTAAACACTGCTCTGGGCATCAGTGCCAGATTTACTATATTTCCGAACCGGGGCAATATTAAGTAATGGCGCCCAGCCATAGTTCTGTAACCAGAAGCGAAAGGAGGTACTAATCATACGCGACTCAAATGCGCATGTGCAAGAGCCTGCCCACAACTGCTCAAACGAATCTAATTTAAACAGTTGTCACGTCATGCTCATTGGAGTAATTTGTTGTTATGAAGCATTGCATAGTCTTCCTAAAGCCTTTGACGCACTTTGGTGTTGGCAGACGCTAGTATGAGCACTGTGTCTTGTTGTTGTACACAGCGCATTTCCTTTGGAACTTAAGTCCCCCCCCCCCCTCCCTTTCGTTCATGTTTTGTTGCTGCAGTATTATTCTGCAATAGCGGGATACAGTAATATCCTTTGTTAGAGTATTGGTTCCTACCAGTCAAAATAAAAAAAATTTAACTTAAAACTAAAACAATGAAATATTCCCAGAATTCTAAACAATTCCCGGGTTTTTCCCACATCTCCCGGTTGTTCCGGGTCATATACACCCTGTAAATTTAAACTAAGCTTGCTGACTAATGCACACAACAAAGGTAATCTCTGAAAATTCTCAAAAATGTACATTTATTTGAGTTGATATACAATGAAATTTGGGTTGATCTGTTCATTAGAAGTAACTGTGAGTCACAAACATTGATTAGCTACAAAATAAGTTATTCACAACACTCATAACTTATGAAAATTTTCAAAAATATTGATTTGTAAGCATCTAAAAATTTTAAAACATATCATATATCTCATGTTATTATACAGTGAAATCAGAGAACGATTGTTTTGAACAATGATAGGCCTACTGTTTTCAAAAATTTTAAATGAACACAAATAAGTTTAAGCCTACAATGACTATCATGAAGAGAAGTAGAAAATGAACTCTAACATGGAACTAAAGCATTTCCAGATCCACACCCATTTTAACATATTTTATTCCTCTGTGTTTTCGTTACACACTGTATACTGCAAAGATACTTGAGAAAACTATTCATAAATTTAGAATCATGAAGTTCAGGAATTATTTGTGAGTATTTTACTCGAAATGATTCGTCATATGACACCAACTCTCTAATCATCAGCTGCTAATCTTATTTTGTAATAGTTTCAGTATTATAAATTTCTGTACCTTATATGGTTAGACACTGGACTCGCATTCGGGAGGACGACGGTTCAATCCCGCGTCCGGCCATCCTGATTTAGGTTTTCCAGGCAAATGCCGGGATGGTTCCTCTGAAAGGGCACGGCCGACTTCCTTCCCCATCCTTCCCTAATCCGATGAGACCGATGACCACGCTGTCTGGTCTCCTTCCCCAAGCAACCAACCAACCAACCATCTGTACCTTATAATATCTCACTATTGTTTTCCCCTACTACACGCTGGGCATTTGTCACACTGATGTGGTGGAAATAGTGTGAACAAACAAATTAATGAATTACTACACTTTATAACTTGTTTGACACAATCAGTAAAATCTCCAAAAGAATAATATATGTGCAAATACACACACACACACACACACACACACACACATACGCACACACGAGTGTGTCTGTGTGCAGGAGCGATGTTCGCTGGTGCATACAGAACAACACGTAACTGGTACTCTGGTCCTGTGATTTCATTATGGACTAGACTAATTTGGCAGTTAAGGACTTTGATCCAAATAACAATTGTACCTTTCAATACAACAATGAATCTTGTCATCAGATTTGTCTTGCATGTACCCATAGCCATCAATCAATTTTCAGTCATATACAAGGGTAATGTGAAACATTCTCAATCTGGTAGAGAAAGACTGTGTTTTCTGATTAAAAACAAACATTTATTTCCTTGAGGCTGTGCTTTCCTTCTAGGTCAATAGACTTCATAAAAATTTTTCCAGTGAGCAGATCCCATTTTTCAAGTGTGGTTCTGGAAGGTCTACAAAATACCCATGTCACAACGTTTTCACTGAACTCAAAATGTTTTCTGATCACAAATTTAATTAGATGTGGGAAAAAGTTGAAATCAAAGGATATCTGATATGAGGAAGACAGTGAATACTCCAACAATTTGTACTTCGAATCGCTTAGTTTTCTTGTTATCAGTGCACATTTGTAAGTAGATGCAAATTCCTGATGAAGTACATTATTATTATTATTATTATTATTATTATTATTATTTGAGTGCTCTTGCATCTTTCACTTGGGTGGCGAGTCCACTTCTGATTTAGAGTAACAAGTCAGTGAATAAGAACTGTTCGATTCTTTCAAAAATTGAAATTTATTGTCCTGTTGGGTTCCATTATCATTTATTAACTGTGGCATCCATTTGCTGTAGATATTTGTCAGAAATGATTTTGGAGATGATTCTACATGTAAAATATATCAAAATCCTTCTCTGTTGTACCTTATGCCATCAGCTATCTTAGAGCTTCCACTGGCTAATCGCTCAGTATTATATGATGCACTTTCTCAGTGTTCCAAGCCTAGAACTTCCCAACTCACTCTCAAACAGCACTCATCAGATCCTGTGTAACACCTCAGCCTGCCGCTGAAGCAGTCCCTGTATGCACAATGATAATCAATGGCACATTCGACATAGCCTGGATGAACATACCACAAGATTACTAGGGAACTACCATTATAACAGTGTCAAATAGGACTGTTGGTGTAGGCAAGACAATAAAATGAAAGGTGGCACTTCGTTAAGCTTGATAAAAATTCAGGGATCACTCAGTATATAAAATTTCAACACAAAGAGTATTTAACATAAGTTTTCTACTTACCTAAAATTCTTTTTGTACATTAGAAAACTGGCTGGTATACCAATGACGAAAGGAGTCGGTGCAAGTAATAGCTGAAATAAGTCAGTGCAGAGTCAGCTACAGGAATATGTTAAGAGACTAAGCATCAAACTACTACAACATTTCATTATAACTTACTTGTTCAGCACAGCTCATACATGTTGGTAAGAGAGGTATCACAGGGAACATATACTCTAATGGGTAAATCATTGTTACAAATGCCATCACAGACATGGACAAGGCATTGTAATCTCGTGATTGTAGCACCAGCTGCAGGATAAAATCAATATTAGATTATATTCGCAAAAACCACTAAAATTAAACAAACAGGGAACAACATTAGGATAGAGAATGCTATTATTATGCATTTTTGATACATAATTTCAAAATCAGAGCTTCAGAATATACAATAAAAGCTACAACTGATGCACTTTCCTCCAATGTGTCTGGTAATTTCTGAGATGTAAGGTCATAGTTGCAAGTTAAATTATTATTATTTAACATCTGATGTGCTGCTACAGGATGCATCCCCAAAAGCACTGTATTGTATGATGATGTGCTGCATAGTAATGCCTTCAATTTTTATATGTGAAAACTCTTAATGCTTTTTAAATATAACACATGTTATTAACATTCTACATCTTTATTTTTCATATCTACATATTTGCAGCCCTCTGCCACTAGAGGACTTCAAATTGAAGCATGTAACATGGTGGTGTGTAATGTAACTATGTCAGTGCGTTAGAAACAGCAAGCTGTAATCAAGTTTTGAATTTGAAGAGTTCATCCACACATGGAGCGCACTCTCCTTCAGCATGACGCCTAAGTGCTGTGACTTCAGCAACAAATCTGATGCCCTTGTCATCTATCATCCTCCATACAATCCTGACTTGGGCCCATCCAATATTCAGAATTTAAAGAACTCATTTGAGAACTTCACTTTGATAGTGATTAAGGTGTGGCTCCATCAACGATGTCAAAGATTCTACAATGACAACATCAACAAGCTGGTCTCTCATTGGGAGACATGTGTTCATCACCAGAGTGATTATGTTGAGAAACAGATATGTAGACATGAAGAATAAAGATACACAATGCCAATAATGTTTGTTTTATTTAAAAGCTTTAAGAGTTTTCACATAAAAAATTTGTAGGCACTGCTTTCTTTGGTTAGAAAACAATATTCTTTTTTTTTTCATGTAGAGAGAGTGCAAGGGTCAATTACCAGTTCTAAATTTAGATTACCAAATGATCTACCATTGGAGAACTATTAGACACACTAGAATAATAGTACAAATACGAACAATAGCTCAGTGTAGCTTTAAAGCCAAAGCAGTTTAACCACAATAACAGATGCCAGCCTTACAACATCAGAATTCATTCAGATGGCATGATATGATGACAATATTATGGAAAGTGTAGGCTGATACCCACCATGTAAAGTAGAAGAGATGCTGAGTCAAAGACAGGCACAACAAAAGACTGCTAAACATGTGGTCTTTCGGCCAAAAGGCCATATACTGTTCTGGCCTCTGAGGATGGACTGTGAACAACTGCACATAATGGGAGAAGCAATCTGGGTGGTGGGGGTAAGGAGGAGGCTGAGGCAGGGAGGGGGAGGGACAGAAGGGTAGGGTCAGGGAGGCTACGGTGTTGCTTGTGGGAGCACGCAGGGGTGTAATGAGGACCAGACAGGGCAGCTAGGTATATTTGGATGGCTAGATGGGAGGAGGTGGGGTGAAGGGGGTGGGGCAGAGTGGAAAAGGAGAGAAATAGAGGAGGGGGAAAAAAGACTGAGGGAGTGTTAGTGGAACAGCAGGCTATCTGCAACTCAACATTTCCCCTACACAGTGAGTAGCAACCAATCCTTTTAATAATACTGTCAATACTCCATCCTAAATTTTCCATTGTTTGGAAAGGCGTGATATATAAGATCATAGTCTGGTAACATTTATAACTACTTTTGCTTGCCACAAGCCACTGCAGGACGTATAGTAAAGCAGTCACTATTTATAAGAATCATTTTCCTCCTTTGCTTCTTGACTTGTACTTGAACATGGGCTCTTGGAACATTGTGGGAGTAAGGTTCTCTTGAATATAATGCCATTCTTGCAAAATCCCCTATAGGAATCTGTTGAGTGTCTCTGTTATGGTCTGAAACATCTCTTTTTTCAATCTTTTCTCTGCCTGTCTTCTCTCTCTCTTCTTAGTGAACATAACCAGGTAAGAGTCTCTGGTCAACAACCATACTCAATAATTGGCTCCCATTCTCACTATAGATGTGTTCCTCTCATCCTGGGGTCTGAGTGACCTGCCTATCCTCTTTAAACTTCCATCCTCTACACCTCTCCCCCATGATGAAGGAACTAATAGTTCCAAAAATTAGGATAAGGTCTTCAGCTCTACTTTTGCAGATGTCTATTGGTAGTTCTAAACATTTCACCTTCCAAAAGGTAAATACTAGCCAGCAGTTCTGTCTCATATACATTAGTTTTCTAGACAGAAGTTTCCTTTGATACTACTGAATCCAGGGAATAAATACCTACCATAAAATAGGTAAGAAAAAAGATTTGCAACATGATTTACTTTCAAAATGTAGCAAACGTATTTTTCTTTCCCAATGTTGACACTGCATTAATTCCATGCTTTTTGTTTTTTACAGAAACAAAACAGTCTAAAGATAGATTTGTGACCAAAGTTATAAAAAACAGAAATCTTGCATAGTGCTCGGATATTCAGTCAGATGGCGTCATCTAATACCCAAGAACTATTCAAGATTTTCCTACACTGGAAAAACCTAAAATCACAAGCAGAAAGAGAAATGAATGAAATGTGTTAAAATAAAAAAAATTATAAAAAATCTGTTCTACCTTGTAAGAAACAAACAGCCCAATTAACAATTCACAAATTTTATGTAGGTGCTGTTGAAAAGCTTTTAGGTAATTTAGAAACTTCATTGTATAATTACAAACCTGTCATTATTCTTTATTCTAAAAAGCACTTTGCTCAGTTTTATGATCATCATCACCAAAGAAAATTCCACTGCGAAAAGTGCTTAATACAAGGCATCTTAAAAAGAAGAGACCCATATTCTTACAAGAGAGAATACTGGACAAAATCCCAAAAAGAGTCACATAAACACTTGTATGGAAAAAAATACTTGTTGAGATATGGACCACAATACTTGTCTCAAGAATATTTGGTACAAAAAGGTGGAAGCTATCTTTCTGCTGACATTCATTGCTCATTTTTTGTTTGTGATTGTATTTAATCCTCTGACTGTGATGATGTTGGCAGACACAGCACTTATAAACTTGCATGCACAGGGGTGGCAGATATAGCACTTATAAACTTGCAGGCACAGGGGCATTTGTAACAAAGACAGGGGATCATGGTAGACTTCACACAAGTCACACACTAGGTACGGCAGAATGAGTTAAAGATGATTCTGAAACAAGTGTGTGAAGAAGTGGAAGCACAAATCATACTCTAAAGGGGTAACTGCATTGACCATTCCTTATAGTGTCAACAGGGGCTATCATAGGATCAAATGATCCATATCTTAAAAATGTATTTGTTTATGAACATGTATTTAGAGAATCTTTCTTTCAGTTTGTGAGCAGTACTATCTCTGCTATCTCCTGTGAGAATATGGGGCACTTTTTTTTAAATACCATGTATGTACTATGTATGATACTCAGCTAATGCTTATACAACTATAATCTACATCTAGTCTCAATAGATATGCATTTTTTGTAATTACATTTACTTTTGGGACAGATAAGCTGAAAAACGTCTTAAGCCTGTCCAAAAATTGTTTGTCAAAACAACGAATAAGTATAGCTACATTATCATAGAATTCATAATTCTCACAGCCCCAGTAAAAATTAGACCCTTGAGACAGAAATGAAACATTAATCAACAGAATAGACACCCAGGGTACATTTTATGTTCTGAAAGTACCTTAGGTTAGCCACTGCAGCCAAGACAATGATGAAAATGAAAGCTAAAAAGTTATTCTAGACTGGTGCTTATTAACTTCGTGGAAATTATTCAGGTGCAATTGCATGGTGCTTATAAATTGATACATTTTGTTGCACTGTCATTAATATTTCACAGCAACTTACCTTATTCTCAAGAAGTATGAGTGTAAGGACTTTCACACATATATCAACACCCAATAATTCTAATGGCAAATGCAATGGAAAGTCCACCAAGGAAAAGCGTGTGTGATCAGGAAGAGCAAATACGAGTGGTGGACGAACGCTTGGTGACAAGACTTCCACCTGTGAAAACAATATAAAGAAAGAATCTGACAAATTTAATGTAAAATTGCAGTAGTTGACAGTATGTCAGTAAAATCATTTGAATAAGGATTACTCAATGTGTAATTATTTCAGTGCACTACAAAATTAGATGCCATACCACTGATGCAAGCAAAGGAGAAATAAAGTTGTGTGTGTAATCAGGTGAAATCAGTTATCTTCCTCACTATCACTATCATTTTACACACTCATACAGAACACACATAACACAACAGTTTATATGTTTAGTGTCTCAGACAGGAACACCACAACTTGTAAGTAGAACAACTTCTCTCATTTTTATCTTGGACAAAGATGAATTATTTAAAAGCCATGTATCACATCAAAAGCAGACTGCTTCTTATGGATTATTACTGTTCTAGTGTTTAGTACAGTAACTTCTGAGAAACACAATTAACCTTAAAAGAATGCAGAATATACTGTCAATATACTTACGAGTCCGAAGAGTATTCATATTCACAAAAGAGAATAAGTTCAAACAGAACCCACGATTTCCGTAACTGTGACATAAACTGTTCATACTGAGATTTCCAGAACTGTGATGTATACTGTTTGAACAGTTCAAGTTGTGTTCAAGCACAACCTTAGCCATAATAAAACATATCATGATACAGCATTCTCATGTAATTTACAACTAGGTAGTAACATAAATACTGGCTTTTGATGGTTTAACAGTCTCATTGATTTTCATAGTTTTCTGCTTTGTTGACAAGTTCCGTTCACATTATTTTCATTACTAGCCCATTCATCTTCTTCTGGTGGTCTTATGCACTTTTGTTTTATAGAGTTCAACCATAATTTGTGTATTGTGTGGAGTATAATCTTGAAATTAGTTGCAAAAAGATAAATTTTGATTTACATGCTCCAAGTTTCTATGGCAACATAATTAAGGATGCCGTAAAAGCTTATGAACAGGGATTGAGAATTCAATTCAAGGAAGGTTTGAAACCCAGTACTCAATTTATCAACGCCTTAAGTCTAGAGCACATATATATTGAAGGTGTACACACACTACCCTTGTGTGAAACACTGCAGTCCACAGACAACTTTAGGGGTAAACACCATATGATCTATCTAGGTAATAAGTTGTAACTCCAAACAGACCTTGGATACTAATCAAGCAAATGCCTTGTTGCGTTCATGTTGCCAAGATTAATCTCACTGTGTTTGACACACTGTCTCTTGAGGACGCTTGCATGTTATCTCTACCGTGTACTTTCACTATCAGTGTAAGACCATTGCCCACTTGCAAGGAACTGAGTGCTTCACAGAAAGCTTTGGGGATTACATTTGATATTTTGATTCATGCAAGTAATGGTGCAAGTGTTAGCGTAGAACAATAGTCATTATACTTAATCATGTCTAGGGCACTTAATACACATGTTGGTGAATTTTTGGATGCATGATTTTCTTGTTGGAGAAACACTTGTGTCTGTACCGGTTACTTAAATTGTGCTCCTGTACTTAAACATGCAGTCACTGTGCAGGGATATTTACAGGATTGCCTTAAGATAATAATGCAACTACTATGTGAAAATAGTAGTTTGATACCTGTAAAAAATAAATAGCCCAGTTCAAGGGAGTTCTATATTTGGGTGCAAAAGTCTGTAACAGGATGCTGATAGACAACAGACAGAGAACTGAGAATTCCAGGATAATCAAAAACAAAGTACAAGAATACCTTATCAGCTGCTCCCATACTTCTGACAATACTGAGAAACCCAGGGTAGTCCATCTCCTTCTCCCTCCTCTCTCTGCCCATGTTTTCTCCCCCTTTCTTTACCCACTTCCTCCTCCCTCTCTCTCTATCCATCAACCCCATCTTTAGGATGATGATGGGTTCTAGCCCCATAGTGTTTCTTTCCAGATAGTAACATGTGTACAAAGTTTGAATGAAATCGGTCTAGGGGATTATGAGGAGAGGTTGAACATATGCGTATGTCACATACATTGCACACATATGTCTGATTCTCTGTTCCTTTACACCACACAACCAAGAAAGGGCGTTAAATTTACCTGTGTTATTCAGCCACATGGCTTGATCTTATGTCACAAAGCATGCTGACAAAATTATTGGCTTGCTGTGGTGCTTATTCTTGTACTTGGTTGATACAGTGAATATCACAAACAAGAGACAAATTGCACTTCATACTTTTGAAAGCGGTCCATATCAACTAACTACACAAAATAAATACCAACAGGAAAATTTCAAACATTTTTATATCACGCCTTCTCGTTCACAATCCCATTCCTAGTGATAAAGGAGAATCTTACTCCAGCAGTATTATTATGCAAATAAGAAGTCATGTGCTCAGCAAATTTGGTTGAATTGCTCTAGGAGTTCCTGAGTTGTGCTTCCATGTCATCCCCTTTCTTCCTTCCCATCCCTGCAGGATGTAGGTGATTCTTAACCCCAGAGTGCTTCTTTTCAGATTGTAAGCAGCCAGTAATCACCCAATTCTTTAAAGAACTGAACTGTCCTGTATAAAACAGTTCCAGACTTCTGATTACTTTACAAATGGGTAAATGTGTTAAATATTTGATGTTAGGCCTGTAAGAAACAAAAAGTTTATAAAAGGTTTGAAATTACGATCAAAATTTTTGGAAGTCACTAACTGCTCTCATTGTCAAACACTGAATGAGTACAGTCCAGGTAATTTGCACTCCGTTTTAAGAAAATCTAGTTTTTCACACATCTCAGTGCTCTTGATGTCATATCTCCTGAACCATATGCAGTGATAAGCAGATGCATTCAGTGGTATATATGTATAGTGTCTGCAAAATGTGTTGTGAAAAGTATTTGTGCAAAAGAACTGATAAATTAAAATGCTTCTCAACTGCCTCTGTGGCTAATGTCACTAATGCTCGCTCGTGCAGTGGCACTTGACCTGGGGGTAAGCCTGTTGGAATTCTGTGGTGGAAAAAATTTTCACTGCCTGTATTTGGCCAGCAAGGGGAGGAGAAGTGGTGGCATGAAGTTCCTGATCACCAGACTTTGTGCAAATATCCTTGTTTAAGTACCAAACCTCTATTCTATGTGTCATGAAGTGAAGGCATGTGACACTGTTGATGGTGATCCATCCGTCGGATGAGAACGTTAAGCTTGGCAGCCCCCTTGCTGCTACTTGTGTGGAGTAGGCTAAGTGCTGACTGGCACAGGGTGTCACCCTGTCCCTTCTCTCATAATCATCATCATCATCATCATCATCCAACACAAATTCACTTTACACAACTTAGCTTGCTGAAGCCATTAGAGGTATTCCTGAATATTTACTCTGAAGACACTGTAAAAATTGTCGATCTCTGCAAAAGCCCTCTATTGGAGAAGTCTTTTATGCACAAAATGATGTATGTACAAGCAGTAACCCACAGAGAATGGTAAGGATCAAGGTGATGTTAAAATGACGTATTTATATGTATCAGAAACACTTTGTGATGTTCCAAGAAGAACAGTCCTCCATTCAGACCCATGAAACGTGCTCTTATTATTCCTGAGATAACTCATGTGAGTGCAGAAAAAATAAGGATGTAATGAAGGTCATACATTTCTTTACTATTCGATAGGATGTAGCAAGTTTCTACAGTGATATACTCTCTGCAAGTGGTGAAGAGTATCAAGATCATGACATTTCACGGAGTATTTATGAGGATGAAGGGATCCCTGAAGTTGTGTAGAAGAGAAGAAAGAAATATTATCTTAAAAATTTAATGTAAAAAACAGGCATTCAATATTCAAGTATCACTAATCTAGTCTGACCATAAAGCAAGTTTTAAAAAAGAAGACTGTTTTTCTACTCCCAGCAATTGATAAACAATAAAAACTTTGTGTATATGCAAAGACTATCTTAAAACATATTCAGAACTGTACAAAAGTTGCTAAATGTAAAAAAATTTTCCCTCTTAACTTGATTCTTAACTAAATGTGTCTCCTGTAAAATTTTATTTCTTTGCATGAAGTGAGTTTTGCACAAATAGTCCTCAATTTTGCTCATACATTTACCGGTATATGGCGATACCGTGTGCAAAATTTGTTGTGAATAGATTTATTGGTAAAGAAGTAATAAATTATAAGATCAAGGCTGATGCAGCAGTTTTAGTGCACAAACAGCGAAAATGTAGCAATCAGTAAACTTTTTTCCTTTCATCATTTTATGGGTGCTGTAAGCAAGAAAAAGTTTCATAAAGTTTGAAATTACATTTACAGTTTGTTCCAAATAACTAAGTGCTCTTATTCTCAAATATTGGATGAATACCGTCTGTTTATTTGCACACCATCGTGTTATGCTTCTTTTTCATCTCTACTCCCAACCCCTTTGGGGTGTACAAAGTTTGGCTGAAATCAGCACTTCAGGAATAGTTGTTGAACACACGTATATACCTTTTTAAAATGCAGTCAGATTTGGGCTCTAGGACGTAAATCCCACTGGAACTAGTATGTGTATTATGCAGATTTGGCATTTTCATAATATAAACCCTGACAGTGTTCTGTATAAATTTTCACATATGCTCTGTTTGAAGTGTAAGATAAAAAACAGGAGCTAAATTGTTTAAGAGGAGTAGTACGATCTTAACAGCCCCCTTTACCAACAATGCAGTTGCTTTTTTCCTACCATACTTACATAAAGTAATACAGAAGTGATTCTCATAATTATTAGTGTGAACAGATTAGCACTAGTTGTAACTTATTGTTAGCATACTTTTCAGATGTGGCCTGCAGTAGCTGCTTCTATCTTGATGCATAGTCTGACTCATCCCACATCCCTGAATTCTCTCCATCATGATGAGATTTCTTGAACATAATAAGTGATTGGCTGAATTTGAGCTTGGAAAAAGTGTGCATATTTATCTTATTAACAATGGCACTGTCTGCCCAGGCAGAGGAAAGAACCCATCAGCTGAAATTTTCAGTGTGTTCCCTACAGACCTTAAGTTTACAATGCGTGCCTTTCCAAAGAGACTTTCCATAAAGATTACCCAAGTCTTCATTTTGCCAGAATTTTTAAAAACAAGGAATCAAAGTATATTGATATTTTTCTGGTGTTTCCAGAATGGTTTTGTAGTTCTGTTGATATGTTGTGATACTGTTTCCATACACAAAGTAATTTCTTCAACTCACAACATAAAAAAAATAGAAGTTATTTTTTGTTACATTTTTCAGCACTTTTACTGTATGTTTGTGTAATTTCTGTTCACAAAAACAACTTCAGTGTTAAGTATTGCAGCTAATATCACAACAAATCCTGGAGCAGAAGCAGTGTGAAAATTAAAAGATCTGACTCAGTATTACTGATTTTTACATATTTTCAATAGCTGTAGTACTATTTCTTTTCATTGATTTTTTCATCAGTACAACAGCTGAAAGTCAGCTGACAGACATATTCTCCCACATTTCACAAGACATAAGTTTCTTTACAGTTAAGGCCAAAGAAAATCAAGCAAATACCCACTTAAATTAATGTACAACAGGAAATACAGGTCAAGAAATCCATCAAGTTCATTCTTCTCTGTCATTTCCTATTAAGCTGCATGGTATTGCTTCTATACACAGTTTTTGCACAGTAAAGAAATAACATAACTGGGAACTCTAAGTCCATTTACCACTTGAAATAATGAATGGAGTACTAAGTGAAAAAAGTATTTGAATATGATATCACCTGTTTGCAAGGGAACATTAGAAATTGGATGCAATTTGAATATAATGTCAAACCATGACTTTTATGCTTTACATATGAATATTAAAGCCCATAAGCTCTTTATCAATCAGGGAAATAACATATGCCTTATTGTATGATTCTTTAGTCAGTAAACTTATTTCTATTTCTCTTTCCAATTTTCATCTTATAGTCCGCCCCGGTAGCTGAGTGGTCAGCGTGACAGACTGTCAATCCTAAGGGCCCGGGTTCGATTCCCGGCTGGGTCGGAAATTTTCTCCGCTCAGGGACTGGGTGTTGTGTTGTCCTAATCATCATCATTTCATCCCCATCGACGCGCAGGTCGCCGAAGTGGTGTCAAATCGAAAGACCTGCACCAGGCGAACGGTCTACCCGACGGGAGGCCCTAGCCACACGACATTTCCATTTTATCTTATATTTCTACTACATATTGCACCACTTCTGGTTTTAAGACAGCTTTCCCTCATGTATTTCTTTAGTTTTATTTATTTATTTAATCTGAAATAAATATAGTACATGCTTACCTCCACTCTTGTCTTCCCAGGCACTGGAACTGGTGCACTCAGTAACCGCAGGATCCATGTTTCAATTTCACGTACATCATGTAAAACAATAGATGGTGTACCATCATAGGCCCTACCAGTCAGCACACTCCACACCGAATCCCTACCAAAATCATAACAACGGTAGTGAATAAAATGATGTGCTACAACACAGAGCAGGCAAAGAAAGAATCATGGTGGTTGTTTGAAAGCTGAACATCAGGCTAAAAAATGAAAGCTAAAAATTTACCATGATCCACTTGCAGTTTAGATACTGAATGGGTGCAAACAGTTCACAAATGTACAAATAATACTAATTAAATATTACTGAAGAAAAAACTGCAATCAGCCACATTCTTTCCACAGTGAAATAAACCATTTATTCAGAAAATGTGGCTGGTTGAGCATTGCTTCAGCAATATTTATGAAAACAACTGCAGTGTCTTGAATCATTATGGCTCAAATAATAAATGAGAAATTAATACAGAGTGATGGGCAACATAAACCTCTGAAGTCCTAAGTAAGTAAATCTCATCCACAAATTAACTCAATAGGTATAAGCCTATAGTAAGAAACAGAAAATCAGGTAAGCTAGTTTAACTACAAACAGTAGAAAACCCAGCTTGGAATATCAACAATGTTATGAAAAGGACAAATTGCTACTCACTGTAGAGATGACAGCGTGAGTTGCAGGCACAACAAAAAGACTGTTACGTACAGATTTTGGACAAAAGCTTCTATGTAATAGTGTTTTCATTGTGCCTGTCTGAAACTTAAAGTGTCATCTTTATGGTGATTAGCAGTCTATCCTTTTCATAATATTGTTCACATATCAAAGACAGTACTTGAAATCTTGTCACTAGATATATTTATTTAATTTTATCAATAAAGAAAATGGAGACATACTGTCAACAGTAAATAAATTCACCCCATCTGAAGCCAAATGCACTAGTTTCATGTTTGATGAACGAACTATACGGATGATACAATACACTACAATACAACCAATACCACATGTAAAATTATCACACAGAAACTAAAATATAATGAGCTATCTTGAACAGAATGAACTCCTCAATGCCAACCAGCATGGATTTCAAAAACATTGATCACGTGAAACCCAACTCGCACTTTTCTCACAAGACATACTGAAAGCTTTGGATCAAGACAATCAGGTAGGTGCTGTATTTCTTGATTTCCAAAAAGCATTTGACTCAGCAACACACCTATGCTTATTTTCAAAAGTATGATCATATGGGATATCAAGAGAAATTTGTGACTGGATTGGGGAATTATTGGTAGGGAGGACGCAGCATGTTATCTTGGATGGAGAGTCATCATGAGATGTAGAAGTAACTTCAGGTGTGACCCAGGGAAGTGTGTTGGGACCACTGCTGTTCATCTTGTGTATTAATGATCTTGCAGACAATATTAATAGTAAAATGAGGCTTTTTGCAGATGATGCAGTTATCTATAATGAAGTACTACCTGAAAGAAGCTGCATAAACATTGTCAGATTTTGACTGGATTTCAGAGTGGTGCAAAGATTGGCAATTTTAAATGCTCAGAAATGCGCAATTGTGCACTTCACTAAACAAAACAAAAAACATATTATCCTGGGGGTAGCATTTTGTAGGAATATGAAATGGAATGATCACATATGTTCAGTCATGGGTAAAGCAGGTGGCAGCCTTTGGTTTATTGGTAGGATATTGGGGAAGAGCAACCAATCTACAAAGGAGATTGCTTACAAATCACTCATATGAGCAGTTCTATAATACTATCAAGTGTTTGGGATCTGTACCAGATAGGACTAACAGTGGATATTGAACGTTTACAGGGAAGTGCAGCACGAATGGTCACAGGTTTCTTTCTTCCATTGGAGAGTGTCATAGAGATACTGAAGAAACTGAACTGGAAGACTCTTGAAGATAGATGTAAAGTATCCTGAGAAAGTCTATTAACAAAGTTTCAAAAACCGGCTTTAAATGGTTACTCACGGAATATACTACAACCCGCTATCTATTGTTCACATAGCGGTCATGGGGATAAGTTTAGAATAATTACACAGAGGCATTCAAACAATCATTCTTCCTACGCTCTCCACACATGACTGGAACAGGAAGAAACCCTAATAACTGGTACAATGGGATGTACCCTCTGCCATGCACTTCATTGTGGTTTGCAGAGTGTAGATGTAAATGTAAATTATAATCAGTTTCTCCACCATGTTTCAGCACTGCATACAAATGTTTTTATTTTATCTTTATTTTTCAATTCCACTCTGTGAAAATCAGCAACACTGTTAGTGACAATGCATGGTCTTCCTGTGCTGGAAAAGGGTATGAGATTTTTATTATTTCACAATATGATATGTATTTTCCATGTGACAATTCAAATTATGTAGAGGTTTCAATTTTTACTTAAAAGTAAAAGTATGAGATGGTCAAAAAGAGTAAAGTGAAAGGTAAGTGTAATGCTGTTGGTAAGTACAGAACATCTGTAACTATTCTAGCAATCAATGATATAAATAAAATAGAAAGAAACATTCCACGTGGGAAAAATATATTAAAAACAGAGATTCCATGACTTACAAAACGGGAAAGCGCTGGTAGATAGGCACAATAAAAAACACACAAACACACACACAAAATTTCGAGCTTTCGCAACCCCCAGTTGCTTCGTCAGGAAAGAGGGAAGGAGAGGGAAAGATGAAAGGATGTGGGTTTTAAGGGAGAGGGTAAGGAGTCATTCCAATCCTGGGAGCGGAAAGACTTACCTTAGGGGGAAAAAAGGACAGGTATACACTCGCACACACACCTATCCATCCACACATATACAGACACAAGCAGACATGTCTGCTTGTGTCTGTGGTTGTGGTGGTTGTTAGTGTTTAACGTCCCGTCGACAATGAGGTCATTAGAGATGGAGCGCAAGCTCGGGTTAGGGAAGGATTGGGAAGGAAATCGGCCGTGCCCTTTCAAAGGAACCATCCCGGCATTTGCCTGAAATGATTTAGGGAAATCACGGAAAACCTAAATCAGGATGGCTGGAGACAGGATTGAACCGTCGTCCTCCCGAATGCGAGTCCAGTGTGCTAACCACTGCGCCACCTCGCTCGGTCTTGTGTCTGTATATGTGTGGATGGATAGGTGTGTGTGTGCAAGTGTATACCTGTCCTTTTTTCCCCCTAAGGTAAGTCTTTCCGCTCCCGGGATTGGAATGACTCCTTACCCTCTCCCTTAAAACCCACATCCTTTCATCTTTCCCTCTCCTTCCCTCTTTCCTGACGAAGCAACCGGGGGTTGCGAAAGCTCGAAATTTTGTGTGTGTGTTTGTGTGTTTTTTATTGTGCCTATCTACCAGCGCTTTCCCGTTTGATAAGTCATGGAATCTCTGTTTTTAATATATTCTAGCAATCAGCTTCATCTCCAGACAATACAAAGAAATAATGTTTTACTACTACTGAATGCCATTATGAATTATGTACATCTACATCTACATCTACATGGTTACTCTGCAATTCACACTTAAGTGCCTGGCAGAGGGTTCAGCGAACCATTTTCATACTATTTTTCTACCATTCAACTCTCGAATGGCGCTTGGGAAAAAGGAACACCTAAATCTTTCCGTTCGAGCTCTGATTTCTCTTATTTTATTATGATGATCATTTCTCCCTACGTAGGTGGGTGTCAACAAAATGTTTACACATTTGGAAGAGAAAGTTGGTGATTGAAATTTTGTAAATAGATCTCACCACAAAGAAAACCACCTTTGTTTCAGTGACTGCCACTGCAACTTGCGTAACATATTAGTGACACTCTCATCCCTATTGCGCGATAACATGAAATGAGCTGCCCTTATTTGCACTTTTTCGATGTCTTCTGTCAATCGTACCTGTAAGGATCCCATATTGCACAGAAATATACCAGCACAAGACGTACAAGTGTAATGTAGGCTGTCTCTGTAGTGGGTTTGTCCCATCTCCTAAGTGTTCTGCCAACAAATCACAGTCTTTGTTTCGCCTTCACCACTATATTATCTATGTGGTCTTTCCCATTTAAGTTGCCTGTAATTGTAATTCCTAGGTATTTAGATGAACTGAGAGCCCTTAGATTTGTGCGATTTATCGTATACCCAAAATTTATCGGATTTGTTTTAGTACCCATGTGGATGACCTCGCACTTTTCTTTGTTTAGTGCCAGTTGCCACTTTTTGCACCATACAAAAATTCTATCTAGATCATTTTGTAATTGGAATTGATCATCTGATGATTTTACTAGACGGTAAATTACAGCATCATCTGAAAACAACCTAAGGGGGCTGCTCAGATGATCACCTAGATCATTTATGTAAATCAGGAACAGCAGGGGGCATATGGCACTACCTTGTGGAATGCCAGATATCACTTCTGTTCTACTCGATGATTTACCGTCTACCACTACGAACTGTGACCTCTCTGAGAGGAAATCATGAATCCAGTCACACAACTGAGACGATACCCGCAATTTGATTAATAGTCACTTGATTAATAGTCACTTGTGAGGAATGGTATCAAAAGCCTTCTGGAAATCTAGGAATATGGAATCGCTCTGAGATCCCTTGTCCACAGCACTAATTACTTCACAGGAATAAAGAACTAGCCGTGTAGCACAAGAGTGATATTTTCTGAATCTGTGTTGGTTATGTATCAATAAGTCATTTTCTTCAAGGTGATTCATAATGTTCGAGTACAGTATATGCTTCAAAATCCTACTGCAAATTGAGGTCAGTGATTGGGGTCTTTAATTCAATGGGTTACTCCTATTTCCTTTCTTGAATATTGGTGTGTCCTGTGCTACTTTCCAGTCTTTAGGAACAGACCTTTCGTCAAGTGACCGGTTGTAGATGATTGCTAAGAAAGGTGCTATTGTGTCTGCATACTCTGAGAGGAACCTGATTTGTATACCATCTGGACCGGAAGACTTGCCTTTTTTAAGTGATTTCAGTTGTTTCGCAACACACTAACAGCCTGTTCTGGTTTAGAATTCTGGAATATTTACTTCATCTTCTTTCGTGAAGGAATTATGGAAAACTGTATTTAGTAACTGCGAATTTGTGGCACCATCATCGGTAACATTTCTATCGCTATCGCGCAGTGATGGTATTGACAGTTTTTTGCCACTGATGTACTTTACATATGACCAGAATCTCTTTGGGTTTATTACCATATTTTGAGACAATGTTTCATTGTGGAAACTATTGAAAGCATCTCGCATTGACATCAGCACTAAATTTCAAACTTCCTTCAAACTTAGCCAGTCTTGGGGATTTTGCTTTCTTCTGAATTTGGCATGCTTCTTTCATTGCTTCTGCGACAGTGTTCTGACATGTTTTATGTACCATGGTGGATCATTCCCATCTCTTATTAACTTGTGTGGTATGAATCTATCAATTGCTGTCAATATTGTATCTATGAATTTGAGCCATATCTGGTCTACACTTACATAATTAGCTTGGAAGGAATAGAGACTATCTCTTAGAAAGACATCAAGCAAATTTTTATCTGCTGTTTTAAATAGATGAGTTTGTGTTTATTTTTAGTGGTTTTGGTTGATATGGTTTTAAGCCTTGCTACAATGACCTTGTGTTCACTAATCCCTGTATCCGTCATGACGCTCTCTATTAGATCAGGATTATTTGTAGCTAAGAGGTAAAGTGTGTTTTCACAACCAATTACAATTTGTGTGGGCTCATGAACTAATTGTTCAAAGTAATTCTCAGAGAAAGCATTTAGTACAATTTCAAAAGATGTTTTCTGTCTACCACTGGCTTTGAACATGTATTTTCGCCAACAAATCGAGGGTAGATTGAAGTCTCCAACAATTATAACTGTATGAATGGGGTACTTATTTGTAATGAGATTCAAGTTTTCTTTGAAGCATTCAGCTATTATATCATCTCAGTCGGGGGTCAGTAGAAGGAGCCAATTATTATTTTGGTATGATTGTTGAGTATAACATCTACCCATAGTAATTTGCAGGAACTTTCTACTTGAACTTCATTACAAAATAAACTACTACCAACAGACACAAACACACCACCACCTACTTTATTTAATCTATCCTTTCTTAACACAGTTTGTGCCTCTGTAAAAATTTCGGCAGAAATTATCTCCAGCTTTAGCCAGCTTTCTGTTCCTACAACGATTTCAGCTTCAGTGATTTCTATCACCACTTGAAGCTCTGGTACTTTTTCAATACAGCTACGACAATTTACAACTGCAATACCAACTGTTGCTTGGTCGAATCTCATCGTTTCTTTGTCCTGTACCCTTTGAGATTGGAGCCCTTTTTGATCTTTCCCAAGACTGTCTAACCTAAAAAAACTGCCCAGTCCATGCCACACAGTCCCTGATATCCCCGTAGCAGCCTCCTGTGTGTACTGTGTAGTGGACACCTGACCTATTTAACGGAACCCGAAACCCCACCACCCTATGGCGTAAGTCGAAGAATCTGCAGCCTCCACGATTGCAGAACTGTCTGAGCCTTGATTCAGACCCTCGACTCGGCTCTGTACCAAAGGTCTGCAACTGGAAGGACCCTTTCCACATCTTGGATGTGCACAAATATATGTGAGATAGGTTAAACATATTTTAAATACATGTGACTTGTGCACACACAGAGCAAAGCCATAGGTAAAAAGTCCCTCTAAACCCCTGAATCTATCTCAATATGCCACTTAGTACATGGAAAAAAAATATGGTTTGGGTAAGAATTCAGCCATCTCCTATTGGGGTGATAGTGATAAACATGGAGAGACAGTGAGTGGGAAGGAGGAGATGGACATTGATAGGGTCTAGGAGGAGATGGACACAGATAAGGTGAAGGAGGAGATGGACAGAAAAAGAGGAAAGGAGAAATGGACAGAGGGAGGTGCAGGAGGGATGGATACAGAAATGAAAGAGGAGGAGAAAGACAGAGAAGAGGAGGAAGAAGAACTGGACAGAGAAAGGACAGGAGGGAGAGGTGGACAGATAGAAGAGGAGGAGGAAATGGATAGATAAAGGGAAGAGATGGACTGAGAAAGGGAAGAGATGGCCAGAGAAAGGGGAAAGGAGGAGATGGAAAGAGAAAGAGAAAAAGGGTGAGATGGATAGGGAGAGATGGGTGAGGAGGAAATGGACAGAGAGAGGGGGACGAGGAGATGGACACAGAGAAGGGGGAGGAGGAGATGGACACAGAGAAGATTGAATACATACACACAAATCAAAATGTTTGAAAACTGTGTGTAATGTGATGAATAAATTACATTTTACATTTTATGCTTTCTTCTCAATAGCAGGTAAGAGCTCTACATAATGAAAGCTACCTTGTATCCTAAACTTATTCAAGGTTTCTAGCATCTTATTCCCTATCCATGCCTGAACAAGTTTTTCTCTAACAGATAGAGACTTCATACAATTACCAGTTACTGAAATGTAAAACAGACGTGCATTGTGTGAACTCATTTTGAGGTGTAACATGTCGTTTTTAGAATGAGACGTGCCATGTCCTCAACTGCAAATGGCTGATGAAAGATGTTCGTGGGTTAAGGTAATTAGTAAGTAGGCAGCAACCCACTTTTTGCAGGTTTCTGATAATTTGTGGAGATCAGAACTGTACCACTCCTTCGTTATCAGTGATGACGGCTTTGGACTGGCGCTTCTACCTGCTCAGTGGAGTTGTATCCTCTGCGGGGCCACAAGTGAAAGGCAAGTAGTGCACGTGACCTCCATCACATCAAAGAAATGATCGCTGAAAGACAACTGATGTTCAGATTTTACTATAAAATTGATCAGAGTCTCTTCTGAGACATGCTCATTCAAACATCTAGCCGGGATTTTACACCTCTGTAGTCTATCAATAAGAAGAAGTTAGGATTGTATGTTCTAGGAAATATGAAGTTGAATTTCCTTGTGTGTGTTATTTGACTAGACAATAAAAAAAGTATTTTTCAGCATCATCGAGGCTGTGGATCGAAGTCCATGGAGGAGAAGCTGGTTCATAGATCAAGGGTACTGCATAACAGGACCCTTGCAGCACTGATACTGTACAGTGACCAACAGATAACGTAAGAGAACTGGAAAATTCAGTAAATTACAAGAGTTGCATATCGACTACTGGACTGTTTCAATGTCCACTCCTATCACCCCCAATGGGAAAATAAACCACAAAACATTCCAATTACTGTAATTTTAGAACGATCTTTTTTGGCTCTCATAATTGTTTTTCAAAGAGTTAAACAATGGGAAAGTACTTGAACAGAGTGATCAATGTGTGACTTTCCATTACTGTAATCTCTGATTTTATTAGACTCTGACTGCAAAGCTTGACATTTCACCAACTTACATGTTTGAAATAGTGACTTCTATTTTGCCAATTCAGTTGCAAAAAACTACAGAGCTGTTTCTTTCAAATACCACCTTACGTTTCTTCAGTTTCCACGTAACTGACAGTTTTGGATTATGTCTTCTATTGTTACATCACAATCCATAACTTAGAAACAGTTTTGTCACAGCTACAAAGTAATAGAAAATGCTCATATGCTTTGCTCGAGTAGGTTTCGCTCAGATATAAAACAAAATCCAGATGCATCACCCATCTCTGCTTTTTCCCCTGACTTGCCACAGTTGATTTTTATTTTGAGTTCAATATACTGTATACCTCCGAATTCAAGACGAGGTTTTTCCCCAAACTTTCATGCCCAGAAGTCGGGGCATTCACAACACATCATGCGGAATTTTTCTTTTCTTTACCAAATACAACCTCAAGCTTTCAGTAATCTTTAATTCTACTCTCTGGCATACCTACTGCTTTAACCGTGAATGTATGGTGTGCTTTGAGCATTGTTGTTCAATAGCAGGAAGTGTTTGTCACAACATTTTTTTCTTTTATCTGTTGCTGTTTGACTTGAGAGATCCCCCTTTTAAAATGTGTAGTTAAATATTTAATGGAACACCGTAGTTCAACATCAAATTTTTCAACATGATGCATGCATTACTATGTTAGAAATTTGAAAATTGTGGTTGTTGGCATGCAAAAGCAACAAACAATTGCGTGGCTTTGAGGAAGTATGAAGTCACAGAAGCTAATGCTTGGAGATGGTGAAAGGACAAAGGATATCTGAAAAATGCAAAGCCAATTAGGAAAGCTTTCTGTGGCCCACATGGTAGATGTTTCAAAAATACTTGAATGCAAGTAGTGGCATTTGTGCACAAGAAACTTAAAGAAGGAATCACAGTTTCCCATGACATCATACAAAATAAAGCATGTGAATTGGTACAGGAACGTTGTTTCCAACTTAAAGCCAGCTCTAGGTGGTGCACAAGCATCATGCGACACAATGGACGTGTGCTGTGACGTTGAACATCCCTTTCTCTGCATCTTCCAGCATCGCATCTAGAAAAGTTGGTCGATATCAGTGATGCATTAGGAGATTGAGAAAAGAACATGCTTACCTCTTATGGCAAATTGGAAACACTGACAAGAATCCTGTTCACTTTGGTATGCAATCCAATACCAAGGTTGAAGAGGAAGGGGCAATGAGACATCACAAAGGAACAAAGATGTGACCCTGTATCACCCTCAATCGTAAAATTATGCCAAAGGGAAAGTGCCACCTGGTGCCATATTTTGTTGCAACTGAAAAGGATAGATTGTTATAGTTTGGCTCCACACAGTCTGGAGCACAAGACCAGGTGCTCCTGTAAAGAATCATGGAATTCTGACCCTGGACGCTTTGAAGGTGTATCTGACACTAGCAGTGAAGGCAAAAATCTTGAAATTAAACAAAGATCTTGTCGTCATTCCAGGATGTGTGACTTCGCAACTAAAAATGTTAGACGGAGTGGTGAAGAAGCCATTGAAAGACCATCTGAAGCAGCTGTTGGTTACCAGGAAGTTGATGAAGGTTCAGTATCTCTAATTGCATAATGGATCCCGACTGCTTGGACACCCATATCCAGTGCATGAATTGTGAACTTGTTTCAGGAAGTTCTGTGCAACAAATGCATTAGATGCGAATGAAGATGATCTGCTTTGGGAAGAAATGCAAGATAACCATGGCAGTGACACTGACATTGCATATTCTGTGGACCATTCCAGTGAGGAGGAATAAGATGCATCTGTACCTGACTAGAAGACCTTTATATGATTTTATTTTCTGTGTATTGGTACTTTCACTGTCTCCTTCAGTTACTTAAATAAGATAAGCATTTGTAAGTTTTCAAAATAAACCTAGTACGTGTATATGTGTTTTTCTGTAATTGCTTGTTAAACAAAAGGGATCATCCTGCATTCAGAGAAATCTTAGATTCAGAGATATTCAGTTATTGGATTAACAAAGTTTATATAGAGTTTTTAGTTTGTCAATGAAGAGATTCTTGTATGAAATGTAATTATGTATCATACTGCTATTGAAACAGTCAACACCTGGTGTAATTTCATAAATACAGTCATTCAGTTGCAATGTTTTGTCTGAGAAGTGAAGATATTTCAGCAACAGCTGAAATTTTTTTCCTACCCATAATAGATTGCCACAATGTGGCAGTGTAAACTTTCTATTAATGTTTACAATTTTTGAAATCTTATTTCTACCCTTCCTTCTTATTGAATACAAGTACTGGTGGGTCTTGGGATGTTTAACTGCACACATCACTATCATCTTCATTGCCTCATCTGTGAATGAATCCTCAATAGAATGCTCACTAGAAGATGATTCATAGACACGTACACCATCCACAAACTCAGTTCACTATGATTCATTCATGTTAGCTAAGTGTTCACATTCTACATCAGACACATTCCAGGTAAAACTGACCACAATTAATGATAAACATCAATTAAAACTGGAACAGCTACTAATGTAATTTCAACAAAGACAAGTACCCTATTGTCGAATACAACTCAGAAGACACAAGCAGGAGACTGATCATTGATAACAGGTTGTCATGTTGTTGGCATCTGAGCAGAACTTTCTACTACAGATGCTAACAAAGATAAAACTCAGAAATTCTGTTTTTCCACCAGAAATATTTGTATTAGGATTTAATTATGTAAATAGGCTACAAATAAGATAACAAATTAAACTTTATGAACCCTTTAGCAAGACTTCTGGGAGCAACGAATTATTTTGGACTTTTCCGTCATGGTTCATGGTATGGGTTCCTGTAGTCATGTCCTAGTTCATGAACCACGGGCAACGTATGAGTGGCCAAGTAAGTGGTCCCGACAGTCGGGATACCAGTTACTTTGGAATAAGGCTGGGCATCTCGGACATATTCTGAGTCGTGGTCACCTTTGTGCTCATACAGCAAAGACTACCAAATCCACCGGTTAGTCCCTCAACCGTTAGGGGTAAAACTCAATGGGACTCAGGGCAAGTAAGGCTAGCAACCTGCTTCCCTGGTACTTTAAATATGATGCTGGCAATAATCAGAGCAAAATGTCTCGGACCTTTGGAGGTGACGGAGTCCCACCTCTAACTGACAAACCAGGGACTCCTAAGATACGACTTGGCAAACAAATGGTAATGAGATGGGGAGCTATTAATATCAATTGGGGCTACTCTGGGAAGAAGGTAGAGCTGGCAGAGGCTGCAAGTAAGATGGGGCTGGAGGTTTTAGCTGTTAGTGACATTCGGGTAAGGGGTGAGAAAGAAGAGGAAGTGGGAGAATACAAGGTCTACCTGTCAGGAGTCAAAGCAGGAATAGCACAATGGGGTGTAGGGCTTTACATCAGGAAAGAAATGGAACCCAGTGTAGTTGCAATAAGGTATGTAAACGAACGACTGATGTGGGTAGATTTGACAGTGTCTAGCAAGAAAATTAGGATTGTGTCAGTATATTCGGATTGTGAAGGGACAGATCAAGATAAGATGGATAGTTTTTATGAGGCACTCAGTGATGTAGTTGTTAGAGTAAAGGACAAGGACAGTGTTCTGCTCATGGGTGATTTTAACGCCAGGATTGGAAATCGAACAGAAGTGTATGAAAAGGTTATGGGTAAATTTGGAGAGGATATGGAGGCCAACAGGAACGGGAAACAACTCTTGGATTTCCGTGCCAGTATGGGCTTAGTAATCACAAACTCCTTTTTTAAACATAAGAACATTCACCGGTATACTTGGGAAGGAAGGGGAACCAGATCTGTCATTGACTATATAATAACAGATCAGGAATTCAGGAAGGCTGTGAGGGACACACGTGTATTCAGGGGATTCTTTGATGACACTGATCATTATTTAATCTGCAGTGAAATTGGGATTGTGAGGCCGAAAGTGCAGGAGGTCAGGTCCATATGTACGAGGATAATAGTGGAGAAACTTCAGGATAAGGAAATCAGGCACAAATACATAAAAGCGATCTCAGAAAGGTACCAGTTAGTTGAATGTAGTCAATTACAGTCATTGGAAAAGGAATGGACAAGGTACAGGGACACAGTACTAGAAGTGTCTAAAGAATGTCTTGGAACAGTAGTGTGAAATTGTAGGATGAAGCAAACAGCTTGGTGGAATGACACAGTCAAGGCAGCCTGTAAAAGGAAAAAGAAGGCGTATCAAAAATGGCTACATACTAGAACTCAGGTAGACAGAGAAAGTTATGTTGAAGAAAGAAACAAAGCCAAACAGATAATTGCAGCATCCAAGAAGAAATCTTGGGAAGACTTTCGAAACAGGTTGGAGACTATGGGTCAAGCTGCTGCAAAACCATTCTGGAGTGTAATTAGCAGTCTTCGAAAGGGAGGTAAGAAGGAAATGACAAGTATTTTGGACAGGTCAGGAAAACTGCTGGTGAATCTTATGGATGCCTTGGGCAGATGGAGGGAATATTTTGAAGAGTTGCTCAATGTAGGTGAAAATATGATCAGTAATGTTTCAGATTTCAAGGTAGAATGGGATAGGAATGATGATGGAAATAGGATCACATTTGAGGAAGTGGAGAAAATGGTCAATAGATTGCAGTGCAATAATGCAGCTGGGGTGGATGAAATTAAGTCGGAACTCATCAAATACAGTGGAATGTCAGGTCTTAAATGGCTACACAGGATAATTGAAATTGCCTGGGAGTTGGGACAGGTTCCATCAGACTGGACAAAAGCAGTAATCACACCAATCTTTAAACATGGAAACAGAAAAGATTGTAACAAATACAGAGGTATCTCTTTAATCAGTGTTGTGGGTAAAATCTTCTCAGGTATTGTTGAAAGGAAAGTGCGAGTATTAGTTGAGGACCAATTGGATGAAAATCAGTGTGGGTTTAGGCCTCTTAGAGGTTGTCAGGACCAGATCTTTAGCTTACAGCAAATAACGGAGAAGTGTTATGAGTGGAACAGGGAATTGTATCTATGCTTTATAGATCTAGAAAAGGCATATGACTGGGTTCCTAGGAGGAAGTTATTGTCTGGTCTACGAGATTATGGAATAGGAGGCAAACTTTTGCAAGCAATTAAAGGTCTTTACATGGATAGTCAGGCAGCAGTTAGAGTTGAGGGTAAATTGAGTTCATGGTTCAGAGTAGTTTCAGGGGTAAGACAAGGTTGCAACCTGTCTCCACTGTTGTTCATATTATTTATGGATCATATGTTGAAAACAATAGACTGGCTGGGTGAGATTAAGAGATGTGAACACAAAATAAGCAGTCTTGCATATGCGGATGACTTAGTTGTGATGGCAGATTCAATTGAAAGTTTGCAAAGTAATATTTCAGAGCTAGATCAGAAATGTAAGGACTATGGTATGAAGATTAGCATCTCCAAAACGAAAGTAATGTCAGTGGGAAAGAAATATGAACGGATTGAGTGCCAAATAGGAGGAACAAAGTTAGAACAGGTGGACGGTTTCAAGTACTTAGGATGCATATTCTCACAGGATGGCAACATAGTGAAAGAACTGGAAGCGAGGTGTAGCAAAGCTAATGCAGTGAGCACTCAGCTACGATCTACTCTCTTCTGCAAGAAAGAAGTCAGTACCAAGACTAAGTTATCTGTGCACCGTTCAATCTTTCGACCAACTTTGTTGTATGGGAGCGAAAACTGGGTGGATTCAGGTTACCTTATCAACAAGGTTGAGGTTACAGATATGAAAGTAGCTAGGATGATTGCAGGTACTAGTAGATGGGAACAATGGCAGGAGGGTGCCCACAATGAGGAAATCAAAGAAAAACTGGGAATGAACTCTATAGATGTAGCAGTCAGGGCAAACAGGCTTAGATGGTGGGGTCATGTTACACGCATGGGAGAAGCAAGGTTACCCAAGAGACTCATGGGTTCAGTAGTAGAGGGTAGGAGGAGTCGGGGCAGACCAAGGAGAACGTACCTGGATTCCGTTAAGAATGATTTTGAAGTAATAGGTTTAACATCAGAAGAGGCACCAATGTTAGCACTGAATAGGGGATTGTGGAGCAATTTTATAAGGGGGCTATGCTCCAGACTGAACGCTGAAAGGCATAATCATTCTTAAATGATGATGATGATGATGATGATGATGATGATGATTTTTCCCGTCAATGTGTAAAAAAAGATACAACTGCACTACTTGGATGTATTAATTAATTTACAACAGAGTCAGGTGAACATTAAGTTCAGTTTGTCAATTATAAAAAGTTATCCCTCATAAATAAATAAAGCTCACAGGAAAGATAACCATTGAGCTTTAAGAGGACATATGACAGACATATGAAAAGTTTGTTGACTGTAATGATAGTAAACTCTCATTCTTCTTCAGAGGATGCCTGTCTACACACACACACACACACACACACACACACAAATTGCTCATTTCTGGAATCAGAATCAATGAATAACTTAATTTTTTTGGTCAACTTGTAAGGATGAGTGTTCTATATTAATATATTTGTTGTGATATGATTTCCTACACTTAGCATAGTGTACACTGTACTTATCATTAATGACAATTTAAATTTATGCGTCAGACTAACACTTGAACTTGCATACATGTCTTTTATGGACAGTGCTATTTCTGGAATGTGAAACAGTTTTACTGAAGTATCTGTGTTCATAATTTCTAGATAGTTTTAGATTCAGAGAAACACAATTTTTGCTACCTAGATACACCATAATCTAATTATTCATTTTATGTGACAATTTCCTTTCCTTTTACAAAGTTCTGCTGGCTTTTCTCCACACCTCATACTATGTGTTATTGTTGACTCCCTCTTTCACTCATCAACACACTTACATTCAGATTAAGCTTTCAAAGAAGCAACAGTTATCTTCATTAGCTGTCTTACAATCAATGAACATGTGTCCAGAAAATCTTTGACGTATAACATCAGTGGAAATTCCTGGATGAGGCAACCATAAAATAAGGTTCAAATGGCTCTGAGCACTATGGGACGTAACTTCTGAGGTCATCAGTCTCCTAGAACTTAGAACTACTTAAACCTAACTAACCTAAGGACATCACACACACCCATGCCCGAGGCAGGATTCGAACCTGTGACAGTATCGCTCACGCGGTTCCAGACTGTAGCACCTAGAACCACTCGGCCACTCCGGCCAGCATAAAATAAGGGAAAGATAGCCACGTACCTACAGCATATTGATGGGTGAAGTACGTAAACATGTAACAGACAACAGCACTCACACTAGCTTTTGAGCACTCACCCTTTTTCTAGCAAAAGTACACACACCTACATACATATGACTACAGAAACACCCAAACATACATTCACATGTCCATGGCAAGAATGATTATTGGTACTTGATTATTGAAAGCAGTTATCAAAGTTGGTGGAAGTGGGGATGAGGTAGGGAAAGATGCAAGGAGGGAGGTAGCAGGAAAGAGACAGGTCTTTGGTCAGAAGACTCCATGGCCACAAAACAAGAAAAAAAGCTTTATAGTAATGCAGCATAACTGTTACATAACATGGCTGCATTCACATGCGACCCTGCCTTTTATTGGACAGGAAATGCCTATGAGTGCAGGAAAGAGACAGGTCTTTGGTCAGAAGACTCCATGGCCACAAAACAAGAAAAAAAAGCTTTATAGTAATGCAGCATAACTGTTACATAACATGGCTGCTATCACATGTGACCCTGCCTTTTATTGGATAGGAAATGCCTATGAGTGGAGAGTGGTAAGAGATGGTGTGCTAGGTCTTGCACCTGGGCTGACCACAACATAGTTTTAGATTCAGAGAAACACAATTTTTTCCCATGGGGTGCAGGACTGGGAGCAGGATCAGAACATGGATGGACATACTCCACCAGAGCATCGACTACCTCTTGTTGTGCCATGAGGTGAGAGATATCCTACCCAAAATCCTATCCACATTCCCCAAAATAATTTTCTGCCATCCGTCCAATCTACAGAATATTCTTCTCCATCCACATTCCAATCTTATTCCCTATCCTGCACCCCATGGGTCATTCTCTTTCAATCAGACCAGCTGCAAGACCTGACCTACTAACTCCTACCATAGTCCACACACAAACAGTCATTTCATACCCAATTAAAGGCAGGGCCATGTGTGAAAGCATGCATGTTATATAATAGTTTGCTACAATCACTGTATAGCATTCTGCATGGACATGACAAGCAACCAACTGTCTACTCATATGAATGGCCACCGTCGAACTGTGGCAAACCTAAAAAATGATCATCCATTTGACAAACATGTTGTATGCTACAACACAAATTACTTCAACTGCTGCTTCACAATGCCGACCATTTTGATATCCCATTCCAGTGCAAGTTTCTCTGAACTATGCAGTGGGAATTGTCTCTCCATTATATCCTACATTCTCACAATCCTCCTGTCTCAAACTCCACTAACCTGTTGCTATGGCCTCACTCTGTCCAGACTGTGTACTGCCTCCTCCAGCCACTGTCCCCCTCCCCCCCCCCCCCTCCATGCAGGTTCTCTCTCTCTCCCTCTTCCTCTCCCTCTCCCACTTCTCCCCCATTTTCAATCCCTCTCCCTTCTCTCTCCCCTCCCTTCACCCTTTTCAACTTCACTTCACCTTCACCTTCACCTTTCTCTCTCTTCCCCCCTTCCTTCCTCTCTTTCTTCCTACATCTCTTTTTGCCCTACCCTCTGTACTCTTTTCATCTTACTGCCCAACTGCATAATGATCTGTCCAAAGGCCTGTGCCTTTGCCGCTATCCTCTCCCTGCATTGGTTTCTACCCCTCACCATCTCCATCAGCTCAGGCATCAATAATAAAGTATCAATAATCAGACTTGGCATGGACATGGGAGTGTGTTTTTGGGTGTCTGTGTGCGTGTACTTTTTGTAGAAAAAGAGTGAGTGCTTGATAGCTAGTGTTTTTGTGCACTATGCATTGATCTGCCTTTCCCTTACTTTACATATTTGTCCAAAAAATCTGTTGTGCTTCATACCACATGACATGCAGTGTTTACAAAAAATGCTTTCACTTGCCATAATTACCTAGATGAGCCACATTGCAAACATATATTTCAAGTTTTTTATTCTTGTTTACAGAAACCACTACAGAAATGAGACACAGTTTAATTATATGGAACATATGAAATACAATGACCAACTATGAAAATAATTTTTCTTGCAAATGTACCTTGAAATTTGCCTGGAAGCCCCAACACGTCTTGGTGATGTATTCTCATTGCAAGCATCTATGAGTTTCTTGAGAATGAATAAACATTCGCGAAATATTGAGAAAAATGGGTGATGAGATAAGAGGCACAAAGAAGTCAGAGAATGATTCCGGACCCTCTGTTGAAACAAACAAACAGACAAACAGCATTAAGCAAATAAAACTAACTGAAAGGTAAGTGTTGAATTTTTAAACAGCCAAATCAGTAAATGAAATACAGAACATGTCAATATTTTCCAGATTATTCTGGTTGCTGAAATAATTCATTGAATTACTGGCATAGCTATGAGAGACAAGTAATCATTTTGTAGATGATAGACAGCTTAAACTGAAATCTGTCATTCAGGAATTAGCATATGTGTGGATAGCCAACCAACATATGTAAGTTTTCACATTTTTTTGCCATAGACATTTGGAGTAACACTACACTAGCTTTAAACTTTCATTTCCAGATCAAGAATTCATCTCTTGAATATAAAAAAAACACAGTTAACACACAAAATGAATTACATAATTGGCAGACAAGATGACATAAGTTCTTTCCAAAAACAAACATTAACAAACTATGCTTATCACTACAGGGGAATCCAAAAACAAACATTAACAAACTAGGCATACCACCATTCGCGAATCCAGTGGCCATCATGCAAGTAATTTTTAAATATATATTTCACCTCTGTTTAACTTCATTTTCAGTTCTTCAAAAGTTGTGAACTTATGCAACATACTTGCATTTCAAATTTGAAGTCTGAAACCATATATTTAACTGTATCAAATGGAAAATCACTCAAGAAGACTATAACACTGTGAAAAAGAATTGTAGGCCAGTACTTTCCTTCAGGAAGGAAATTTCAGTACTGCGATAATACATGTACACGGATGAGGCAGAACATTATGATCACTGACCTACTGTGGATACAGGCCCAGCCAGACAACAGCAGCATCACATGGTGAGGAATGACTACTAGGCAGACACTCATACGGTGCATGTACTATCAGTGAGTGTGCTGTCTGTGTGTAGAATGAAAAAGGTGCACAATCTATCTGAATTCAATTGAGGGCAGATTTTGATGGCCCGGAGATGCACCACGAGCATTTTGGAAACTGCATGACTTGTTACGAGTTCAAGGAGTACTTTGGTGAGTGTCTTCAACACATGGTGAAAACAAGGTGAAACCATGTCCAAACATCATAGGTTTGGGCAGCCATCCATTACAGATGTTAGACATCATATACTGGGCAGACTGGTAAAACAGGACAGGCAGAAAATTGTGGTGGATTAACATTAGACTTTAATGATGGGCAGAGTACAAGTGTATCTGAACACACAGTGCACCAAACACCACTAACGATGGGTGCCACAGCTGACAAAAAAAGGAAGTTCTAATTCTGGAAAGGATATAAACATATTGAAGGAGGAAAGTGAAGAGTGTCTCAAACTATCTAATATCTGGTTTAAAGCTAATGACTTATCTATGAACCATGAAAAGACTGTCAAGATAATCTTCAGTTTATCAAACAGTAACATGGAGTTATCATCTGTTAAGCTACTAGGAATACACATTAACTCAAAATTAACTTGGGACACACATACAGATTATATATGTCGAAAGCTATCACGAGTTATCTACCTACTAGCCAAACTACACACATGTGTTACACAAGATTTATTGCTTCAGTCATACTATGCCTTCTTTCATTGCCATCTACAATATGGCATTCTTTTATGGGGAAACTCTCCAGGAGCCAAAAAAATTTTCACTTGGCAGAAGAAAGCAATTAGACGTTTTTACGGAATCACTGACAACAAGACCTCATGTAGACCTTATTTTAGAGACTTAAAAATTCTCACAGTCCCATCTCTTTACGTATATTGTTGCCTATTAAACATAAAAGAAAACTTAAACCACTACACTATAAGGAAATCAGTTCATCAACACAATACTCGACAAACAAATATGATTGACCAGGCTTAAGAAAACCCAATCTAGCTATGAATACATAGGCATAAAATTATTCAACACTTTACCCGTACAGGCTAAATTGGTTTCAATGGATATTTTCAAAACTAAAACCAAAGTGTGGATGAAGAAAAATACTTTCTACAGTGTAGAAGAATTTCAGAATAGTTGTAAAGATGATCTAATTTATTGATAAACTAAGGCTTACTGTTATGTATAGTTATGGATGTAGAGGCAGCTAGCTATAAGCTAATAGGGTACAACACTGTCTTTTTTTTTTTTTTTTCAATGTAATATTTTTGTTATATGAAACATAATGTACAAATAGCTATAATACTTCTGACAACATTGATTGCATGTTAATGCTAATTAATTATGGCTTACTGTTATGTATGGATCTAGGTGTAGAGGCTGTTGTAAGCTAAAAGTTTACAACGTTGCTATATTTTTACTATGTAATATTTTGGTATGTAAAACATAATGTACAAATAGCTGTAACTCTTCTGACGACATCAATTGCATGTTAGTGCTGAAAGATGGATAAAATAAATAAATAAATAAAAGTGCCAATGTTGACACCATGACGTGGCAACTATTACTGAGATGGGCATGTGACCATTGGCACTGGCTGTTGGCACAGTGGCAGGGCACTGCATGGCCTGATGAATCCCGATAGCTTCATCATGCTGAAGAGGGCAATAATCTATTGTCTTCCAGGGGAACAGCTCCTTGACACTTCAACTGCAGGATGGAGACAAGCTTCATTATGCTCTGGGGAACATTCACATAGGCATCCATGGGTCCAGTGGAGCTCGTGCAATGCAGGCTAAGGAGTATTGTACACTGGTTGCAGACCACATACACCACTTCATGATGATCATGTTTTCTGACAGCAGTCGCATTTTTCAACAAGATAATGTCACCATGTCACAAGGCCACGAGTGTGATGGAGTGATTTAGCAAACTCAGTGGCTAGTTCCATTTGATGTACTGGCCCCTCAACTCGCCAGATCTGAACTCAATCGAACACATCTGGGATGTGATTGATTGTGGCATCACAGCTCATCGTCCCCCTCCACAGAATTTACGGGAATTAGGTGACTTGTGTGTGCAGATGTGGTGCCAACTCCCTCCAGCGACCTACTAAGGCCTCACTGCTTCCATGCTATGTCCTACTGCCACTGTTATCTATGCCAAAAGTGGACACACCAGCTATTAGGTAGGTGGAAACAATGGTCTGGCGGATCAGTGTATGTGGAGATGCTTGATGCAGTACTGTAGCTGGTTAAAATCCTGGTGGTGAAAAAATTGTTGGCTGTATTGTCTGACAGGTGCATGAGGGGTGGCCATTTAAAATTCCTGATCACCAAATTTTACACTAGCGTCCTGCACTACAAAAAAGTGAAAGGCATGCTGTACTATATTGCTGATGATCCATCCATTGGATTAGTTGGGAGCATGAGGTTCCAATCTCTCTCTTCTATCATCACATTTACAACATAATCACAACACTGCACACGTGCTCATTATAATAATCTATCAAGAAGGTTGCAATTAAGAATGTATCTAGTAAGAAGCAAGGGAGGTTAGCTCCTCTCTTCTTAAAACAATCGCACATCCTATCTGTCTCACAGACAGATGTACTAATCAGGTATTGGTCTGAAAAATGCTAGAACATGTGGTGGAGTTTTGACTAGGGGTACCATGAACCACTTGTCATTAAATTTCAAAACTATTTTGCAGTTTGCCACTATTTTTCTTAAACCTGAAATTGCCAGATGGCCCCACATTCTAAAAGCTTCCAATAGCAATGAAACTTCGATTGTCCCCCTCTTGAGTTACTAATGAATGTCAAAAACTAATAAAAATGAGAATATTGAAAGTATTTGCATGTATCTGAATGTTACTTGGTGACAGCAAAATAATATGTACAAATCGTATGAAACCTACATTCATTCTGTTAAGCACATTGTAGGTAGTAGATCCCTATTATAAATTGCTCCACTACCATGTCTGGAGATTATAAAACACCGTTTTTCAACAGTTTTGAGTTTTATTTTATAAGAAATTATGATTTGTTTTCTCCATCTCATCTCCATCCACAGAACTGAATTGTCACGCATCCCAGATCAGTTCCTGGGTTCGCTTTGGGTTACTATAAGAAACCTGATGGGTAAGTCACACAGACATCATAAACTAAAAACGTTGGTTCCAGATTGAGGGCCATTTGGTTAAACAAGTAAATAAACCTGACAATTTTTCAAAACTGGTGAACAAAGAATCTTAATTCCGTACGAAAGAGAGATATTAGTCTCCTCAACTATGGGTGACATTCTTATTTGATTTGTATGTTTAATAACAACCACATCATTTCTACCGTTATGGGCATGAGCAGAAACAGTGCATATATGTTGTCTCACACATATTTAATGCTACTATTGTCAAGCCATCTCTCCATTCATTCCATCATCATGTTAGGAAATATTTGTTTTTCTCTACAAAAATGATACAAAATACCCATAAAGACTCTGACAGTAATTGACTTTTTTATGTTTCATTGTAAAATGAGGTAATTAAAGCAGTCAAAAAAAGTTATTACAACCAGCATTCCAAACCTAGTGTTTACATTATCAAATTGAATGAAAGATTTTGGTCCCATTGGTCTATCAGTATGTTTTACATTATGTACTGTCTAGATTTACTGATGTTGGTAGATTAGCTGAAGCAAACAAAGCTCAAAAGGTGGCGTCAGTGGTTATCACAATACTCGTGTTAAGAAATGGACATTAAGGCACTGCATTTAAATTCTCCATGTTTTGTCTAAATGACGATAAAAATTGATCTAAAGTCAGCAGTTTGCAAGTTGGCATGCCACAACATAAGCTATTTCCACTTAGTGGCTCATAGCAAATTGAGCTAATATTTTCAGGTCAAGTATACCAAAGGCATTTAAATATTCTGCTAGTTGGTAATTATGAGTGACTGTCATATTCATTTTGGAGGGCAAAGTCTTTACAGTCAAGGCTGTAGTGGCTGAAAAAATTTGTTCAGTCATTGGGATACACTGCAGAAATCATTATATGTACATGCATGTGTAAAAATGACAATGCCACACATGAATGATTACAATTTCCATAAATGTGCATGTGTTAATGACTTCAAAGAGATCCCCTTGGCGACAGCTATGGGAGCGCATCACAGATGGTATAGAAATGCCTCTGCATGAGAAAATTTCTAAATATATCTAACACCCAACATCTTGAATCTACTTTTGTCTTCTGCCAATGAGTGTGAAACTATACACAAGTAAATCAACTTAAGTCATTAATGAATGAATTTTAAGTATTCTGAAAGACAAAAGTATGTGAAGCTTTCAAGATAGGAACAGAAATTGAGTTATAACTCTTATTATGAGAAGGAAAGTTGCTACTCACCATATGGCGGAGATGCTGAGTAGCAGATAGGCACAACAAAAAGATTTTCACACTTAGAGCATGCAGTGCGGTTTGTAAGGTGACAAGTGCTGTTCTCCTTTGTTACTATTTTCCTTTGCATCACTATACTCTATGTTCATCCTCTTTCTCTTCTTTCCTGTGTTTCTCTTGTTGCCTTACAAACTGCACTCAATGCTCTGAAGTGTGAAAATCTTTTTGTTGAGCCTAAATGCGTCTCAGCATTTTCGCTATATGGTGAGTGGCAACTTTAATTCTCATAATATTGTTACATTTCATGCTGGATTTTCCATTGTTTCAGTTATAATTCTTAGATATGCAGTTCACTATTATTGTTAACCAGCCAATATAAATAAATTTTTGAGGACCATTACAGCCACGTTCGAATGTCCAACTTGCAACTTTTAATATCAAAAAGACTTTTAGTCCACATCTTCTGTACAGTATTTCCAGTAACTGAATATTCATGTTTACCAGTTACACAACCTTAGTCCAGGACTTAAGTTGTTTTGCTTGTCAGGTAAGTATAATTTTTACTATATTCACGGACACCTTTAAGTAGGTAAAATGCCTAGCTTACTTTTTTGTGTGGTAGAGCTGCAACAGGTAAGTTAAAAACGACAATGGTGTCTATCAGTGGTGATTTACATACTATTGCTATGGAAAATTAAGAAAACTATGATAAAAAGAAAGAAAGGAATTAAAAAGAGTTCACAATACAAAAGAGCTACACATTGTTTTAGCTTACTGATGCTAGTAATGACATTAATAATTAAGACACTTGCTTATAATGTATTTTCTTATTCTTCATATTAAGGAAAAAATGTTTCAACTTCATTACTGAAAACACATTATTAGAAGCAGTTAATTACATGAATGAGCATACAACTCAGAATGAATAACACACATTCTTACAGCAACAATCTGTAAGCACTGTCATAAAAAGTTTAAGTTACCAAACCCATGGTGAAGAGATTATGTAAGCAGTTGCTGATTGGCAAGCCTCCTAAGGATCAGTGTAGGAAACATATACCAGGGAATGCAAAAGAGGCTTATACTCTTGCTTTTATTCGTGCTTATACTGTCTCATTTCCAACTAAAAAACCCCAATATCGAAACCCTGATTTTTACTATTTTAACAGTGAACTGCAGAAAAATACATGCTCCTTGACAAATAGCCTAATAACAATGTTTCTTACCACTATTATCACTGATATTACAGTAACCATGTCTATTTAAGGTTTGGTAGGCCATGTGTACACAGATGCATTACATGTGAAGAAGTGAATGATGAAGTGAAAAGCAATTCACTTAATGATTATGCTAAAAGTGTAGCTGCAGCAGAACTACTAGTTCATAAATGTTGCAGCAAAACATTCTACACAACACTGGAAGATGCAATAAAGTTATACATTGAGAGGGATGATTTTCTTTCTGTAACATCTGACTACATGCAAAATGTATGGTTCCATCAGATACCAGTTTAGGACATGCATTATTATCATCAACTGAATGTTGCAGTTTTTTCTGTGCATAATAAGAAAACTAATACAACATCCTTCTATATCCACCATGAGAGCCAAGCTAAAGAAAGTCCAGATGACGTATGAAGTTGTCTCCTCCATTATTTTAATGTCTGTTTCACCTACTATTAAATAACTCTGGTGACAGCTGGATGGGCCAGAATAAGAACATTGTAATCAGGTTTTTAATGGCTACATGCATTCAGATGCATTTTTTCAACATCAGGCTTCTTTACCCTATCAGAGGAAATTCCTTTCTGCAATCGGATAGTGACTTTGCGGTAGTGAAAAGAAGACTGAGGCATGTGCACAGACTCTACACAATGAAAGACATGTGTGGACATATGTAGTTTGCTCTATAGCCACAGAAAATTTTACAGTTATGGTCACACTCTTTCCCGTTTTTAAAAAAAAAAAAAAAAAAAAAAAAAAAAAAAAAAAAAAAAAAAAAAAAAAAAACAGTTCCATAGTGACTTACGTTAAGGATGTTCCTAAAGATAAAACACTGTTTCAATCTTATGGAATTCTAATAGACTGGAGTAGTTGTGGCAAAACCACTCACTGCAGGAGGAATTCAACATACTCTTGTCCTTAGGCCAACATATCCACATATGCCAGACCCACCTACCAGACACGCCTAACCAAACGATGTGTCCAATCAGTGAAACAAAGTTAAAGAGACCCACAACCAAAATCCTCAAAAACATTCCAAACAATGACAAATCCACTGAAATTTATGAAAAAACTGTAGTTTTGGAAACAATGATAAATGAGTAAAATTGCATCTTAATTTTCGAAATTTTTTCTATGTATTTAAATCCTCCAGTGCTTTATTGTTATGTGTATTCTGAATGTACTTTTAAAAAGGCAATATGTGTATCTTATCCAATTATATAAAAGAAATTTATTTATAAGAAGCTTGACTTAGATTAATTTGAAAAATGGCTTAAGCCCTGCCTTTTTTAAAATTTTGAACATATAAAGGGATCCAAGGTTATGTACTTTAAAGACAGTTTTATGTAATTTACTTACACATATCATATAATAATTTAGTGCAATATTCACTTCAGTAAGATAATAAACAAGTCTTTGTTGTTTTTGAAAATTTACCTTTAGGGACTTAAAGTCATTTTGCAAATTCATGTATACATAAAAGTACTCTAAAGTAAGAAAATCTCAACAATGGCTGAAGAGAGTATTGAATGTTTTAGGTCGCTAAAAAAGTCAACTTACTAGGTGTTTGAAGAAAATACAATTTCAACATCATGTTATAGTTGAGTGTATTTTCACATTGCATTTGCATGAATTTCAATACTGTCTTAATTTTGGAGGGTTTTAAGTGCTAACATGGAATTTTAAATGCAACTTACTAATATAAATGTTGTAAAACAATAACAAAGGGAAAGAAGATTCATGGTAACAGTAATCTTTAAACATTACAGCGATGTAAGGAGAAGATAAAGTAAAAAGATGAGACAGAGCAAAGCATATCCAGGTAAAAAACTTATATTCTTTGACATAAAAGTTACCATAACGACAAATGAGATTCAGAACTTCATGATATGTATATTACTTACAAAAATAATGATACAACTAGACCAAGATCGGATTACAGACAGAAATGAGTCCAGCAATTACTCTAATGTGAACATTTGGAGGCAAAAATAAGTAAGGCATACAGCTACCTATCTGTTGAATACAAAAGGTTCAGAGATATTAATTACATCTCGTTAATTCATTATTGTCAAGTCTTGATGACACCTGAAAAAAAAATCATTCATTCATAATAGGAACTTCCTTCTCCACTGAAAAGACCTGTCAGTGTTTAGTGCTTCTGGGTTACAACTATCAGAACACCACATATGACAAAATGTATGATTTGCAGATGAGCGGGTAATCTTTGGCTTGGAATGGGACTTCCCCTTTATTTTGAATTATGACAGAAAGCACATCAAAAGTGCTTGCATTTACACGTACACTCACATTCCACACGTCCCCATCAGCCCCACCCCCACCCCCAACAAGTTGACATCCATTTTAATATTATTTTCTATATTAAATAATTTACTGAACTTCCATTATATCTCAGTGTTGCTCTACTTTCTTCAGAACTATCATTTCTATTTAATTCAGCTGAAACAATATATGATCTGATTATGTAAAGGCACAAATTATCATGCTGTGCTGTGTGATTCTAATCCCAACAAGAGAACAAACACATTACATGAAGGAGCATAAAGCAATAAATCTAAAAGTTGCTTTTTTCCTTACAAAACAAATACTTCACTGATTATCTATGGGATGGAAAAAGGAAGAATGAAGGAAGATCAGGGTTTAACATCTTATCAAAAATGGGTCATTAAAGACAGAGCACAAGGGCGGATTATGAAAGGACGGGGAAGGAAATCATCCATGCTCTTTTCAAAGGAACCATTCCAGCATTTGCCTAGAGCAGGAACTCATGGGAGACTTAAATCTGGATGGTCAGCGACAGTACTGAACCACTGTCCTCAAGAGGACAACAGTTCAGTGACATTACAGTACAAATAATTCATTGTATTTTTAAAGTAAATTAAATGTAACCTTGGAAATTATTTCAGCTGGAATGTGATTGTAATTTCTAAATGTTACAACATTCACTTGTTGTTCAAATTGATAATTTTAAATTTTATGACATTAACTCATTGTTCACAATCATGCAGATTTCTGTTAGAATGTATTATTTCAACAAGTTTAATAGAGCAATGTTTTCTGATAAATAAGTAATGAAATGACAAGATACTACAAATAATTGGAAATTTTGGTGCATATAAAACATGCAATAACAATACAATACTTGCAGTATGACTGCTCATACATTTACAGAGGTGCCAATAAGAAATGTCAGTCGACAACCAAATATTTCATTATTTTACACAGATCAATAAATTAACAATGAATCATGCAATTACTGAAGTACTTTCTCATTTAGTACACATGGTGGTAGTGTTACAAACTACGATAAACATACACAACATGTAAAAATGGGATCTTGCAATGCTTATATCATACAGCACAAAAGGAAATAAGATTAATAAATTTTGAGAGGCTGGAAAAGTGCATAGGAAAAAATGATTGTGTAACAAGTCCTGAATGACATAAGGATGTGCTGCATAAACTTACTCATATTTAAAATAATATATTAAACATGCTTTAATTAAATAAGAAAACCTTTTTAGAGTTTTATTTCAAATATAGAGATTAATTATAAATTACAATTGAATGGTTGTACAATATTAAACATTGTTAGTATTTTCTTGGACCCCATGATGTGTCAGAGTTGCAAAATGTCTAACACACCTACATAAATAGGGTTTAGAAATTGCAGTTCTGTGTTTTATCCAGAAATACATCATTATATTTTAAGTCTGAGTGAAGCTCTCAATCAGATCAAAATCAAACTATTTATTGCACAAGTAAGAAGCCCATTTTATAAAAATGTGCAACTACACTGAGAAACTTGTAAGGCTACTGTTTTCGATCCTGTTGGACATACTGAATTACATCTTATATGCCATCATCTCTAGTTTCCTAAAATATTCCACGCTGTGCACGAGTTTTTGATTGTGGGAGGACTGTGGTGCTTTACCAACAATGCAGGGCTGTGACAGCTAGCTCGCACTGGGCATTCATTCAACAGTTATGACAGAATGAGAGTGTGTTTTCAGGCAGCACCAGCTATCAGGAAGACAAATGGCAAATCTACAGATGGGAAGTGTCACATTTTGTGAATTATGCTTTATTCAAGATGGAAGCAGATAAGTCCACATTTTGTTGCCAAAGCTGCCATCATTAAGGCATGAAAACAGTATTAACTTTCAGTATTCCCTTACTGTAGAACCATTTCATAAATATTCTCAAAACTATTTCAGAATGAGAAACTCCGAAACTGTCCAAGCCATTAATTGTCATATAAATGAGACTTAGAAAACCGTTCAGCACATATTCTTCAAAATACGCAATAAACGTTTCAGTTGAAGTTGGGTAACCTCTTCTTACATCAGTACTTTTCTGAATCACACGATATTTAACCCTCAAGCTGGTGCACCATTTTTCATGACATGAGCGGGTTCACAGCGCACTTTGTACTCGTGTAAGGAATAGCTATCTTTATGTTACAAAGGTAAACGTGTATGAACTAAATTACAGTTTACTCTTTGTTTAATTAAACATCAATAAAATAAACTAATGTTATATGAGCTAAATCACTGATTAGTTAAATAATAATAAAAAGCTTTCATTGTATCACTCTGTTGCCACACACAAGTGTTACCCTACAGTAATGACCGACTTGAAGCATTAAACACCGCAGTTGCATCAGACACCTGCCAATCACTTATTTGATTACTAATCATCATGTAGATAACTGCCTTATTGTGGGATTGTGCTGCTAGCTCAGAGTCTGGGTCATTTTCTTGCTCTAACCATAATTTTTTTCTCACCTAACTTGCTGTTTATATTACTGCTGCTCACTTGCACATATGACAACACAAATTATTATTGTGTTATCCACATATATAATGAAGGAAAAGGGATGGGCTCACAATTGTAAAACAACAATGGAACAGTACAAAACAATGTTACTTGTGAGTAGCACACTTTATACACTCAAGGGTTAATCACTGTACTTCAGTCGTTATTGAGATACATAGTGTGTGGTGAGAGAATCAGAAATAATTACTATATTATGTGCACACATTGTAAGCACCCTATCTCAAATGCATTAAACACCACAGTTGAATCAGACACCTGCCAATCACTTATTTGATTACTAATTATCACATAGATAACTGCCTTATTGTGAGATTGTGCTGCTGGCTCAGAGTCTGGGTCATTTTCTTGCACTAACCATAAATTTTTTCTAACGTAACTTGCTATGTGCCAGTAAAAATGAGTGAAGACAAGCGTCACCAACTGTAACACTCACTCGTTTCTTTGTTAGTTACACATTGGCAACAGATTGTTGGAGATGGCATACTTGATACACAGTTTAAGTGCAGTTATTAGCTTCCACATGATACTGACATAACAAAAGGTTCTTTAAATTCAACGGAAGTATCTATTATGTTCCAAACGATGGACCCTTACATGAAAAATACTGACTTGGTGAATTTTGGAGTTTGTCATCATGAAATACTTCTACGAACTTCATGTATTATGCTTGTTCTTCAATCCATGCTCTTCACAAGCCTCAATAATGGAGGACTGGTAATGAAATTTGTACTTATCTGACTGCTGCTTCAAACAGGCACAGTTCTCCAAATGCTATACATCTCACATTTTAACTCTAGCTGCAGTTAGTTTCTCTGTGAAACTTAATTCAAGTTTGCCTAGTGCTATCTGAAAACATATTTATATCCTATGAAGACTGCAGAATGACTCCTAGCACTTGTTAATGTGCAGGATACTTACCACAACATCATATCTTTGACAACAACAATGCAATGCCCCCAAACCTGAAAACTTGTGCATAGTGTGGAACCTTATAGCAAGACAGAGATGTTGGATGGCAAGAGTATGATCCAATATGTATAACAAGATTCATATCAGTACCTGCACAAACTGACAATTAGCCTTTTCTCAATCTTAAAGCTCAATTTTATTCACCCAAGAGCACAAGAAATTATTTGCAACCATACAAAAATGAATATAAGAGCTAAATGGCAGAGTTACTTAACAGTTATAGTATGTACATTGCCAATATGAAACACTTAGGATGCAGCTGGCATACAATTTGGGAATAGAGTGCCAGCATTTGTCCTGCTGTGAAATTTAATGATGCATTATAATACACTCATTCTGTGTAAACTAATGTCCAGTGTTAAGTAGAATCAAAAAGATATAATTTATTACACGGGACGTTCAAAAATAAATGAGCCAGAGGCGTAATTACAGAAACCAGTACCTGTATGTTAGAAGTACTGACCCCGGCTGTTGAGGCACTTGTCCCACTGTGAAACAAGGTGAAGAATGGCTGTCTCATAAAATTCCTGGGGCTGCAATGTCAACCATTTCCGCACGTACAGCTGGACGTCATCGTCAGAGGTGAATTGTTTGCCCCTCAGAGCCTTTTTAAGGGAACCAAAAATGGTGTAATCACAAGGAGAGCGGTCTGGACTGTATGTAGGGTGGCCAAGAACCTCCCATTTGAATTTCTACTGGAGTGCCGCGACTGTGTTGACCATATGAGACTTTGCATTGTTGTGGAGCAGAATGAACCCACAGGTGAGATTGCCTGGTAGGTTTGATTTGATCGCTTGACAAGGGGTGGGCAAGTTTTGCAAGTAACGCTGGGCATTCACTGTTGTCCCATGCTGCAGGAAGTGAATCAGAAGGGGGCCATCTTGGTCAAAGAATAACATCAGCATAACCTGCGACTGGCAGCATTGGACAGTTGATGCATGCTGCTGCTAGCTCTGTATAGAAACGTGACGTGCATGCGTGCCCTCTAGCGATGGGCTGTGAACTTCCACACTCTGGTCAGAACCATACCTCATTACAAATGCCACGATATTACCCCCCAGTCACCAGTTTGCACATTCCAGACTCCGGCTCATTTCTTTTTGTGAATGCCCCTTATATAATAATCTTGATTGAAATTAAAAGGAAAACAATTTAAGTTCTAATTTTCATTTCCTATTTTATATATCTCAAAGCAATAAGATCAATTAATTTGTTGAAATTTTTGTAAATAATCTCTGTCTGACCAACAAATCTTTGTTTTCTACTTGTAATTTAGCTCTCTTCCCACACATACACAGTGCAGATGAGTGAAAAACATAGGATATGTAAGACAAACTGAGAAAGCAATATGTTTCCATCAAGTTATGTCCTGATGTGCTTCTCATAAGCTGAATGACTTCCCTACTTAATTTCCCCTCTCTGTAGGTGAAAGAGTCTTTATTTCTGAAAGTTAGTGTTTTTGTCATTTTCCTTATGTTTGCCTATGTCTACTGAAACTTAGGATGCTCAAGCTTTTCTTTTTGTGTTTTATTTAGTTGCAAAGTCCACACAATGGTAGAATTGAAAATGTGAGAATTTTTTGTAACGTAATGCATGGCTTTCAGGGTATTGTTATGGAATTTTTCACATTTGTCTGAAACGTACTGTTGTGTTTCCATTTAAGACATATAGCACGTACACTTGTAATTGGTTTGCATTTTACCTACAGTGCTGGACCATAGATGACAATGCATTTCAGCAAAGTTATGTGAGCACATTTGGAAAACATCTAATGAAAGTATTGTACAGAGAAAATGGACTCTGTTTATGGCCAGCATGGTCTTCCAACTCAACACCTTTAAACTTCTTTCTATATGCAGATGTGAAGGAACTGATCTCACATCAACTGACTACAGAGTGCAACTGGTTTGTGTCCCTTTAAACGAGAAGCATGCTGTTGAGCAAAATATGTAAATTCAAAATGTGTCTTAGTCTGTCTTAAAACTAACTTATCCTGCCCAATAGGATTTAAGCTAACAAACATAGCTCCAAAATGACTAAAGAGAAGATGGAATTTACTTGAGTAAAAATGACTGTCTTTGAAGATCTGCACTTACATCCTCCTTTCTGCAGTCTGTTTCTTCTTGTGTTCTCTGCCCCTCCCCCTACCCCCCTCTGCCCTCCCCCACTCCTCCAGGCCTACTCCTCCACAAAAATTGTGAACTGACCACTGCTCCCCCAGCCTGCATTAAGAATGCTGTGCTGCCACATCCCTACACCTTGCACCTGCTGCCTCTCCATCCCAGCCATCAGCCACCCTCTCCCAAAGCTCTCTCTCGCTCCCCCTCTCATTTCTTCCCTTGCCCACTCCACACTAGTCAAGCTGCAGTGTAATCAGCAATGTAATCATCTGGGAGAATGTAGCCATGCAGGTGTATGTGTGTATTTGTACGTGCATTCTGTTGCTCCAAAGAAAGACTGATATGAAAGTTCAGCAATGTCCTCACTCTTGTTTATCAAGGAATCACCACTTCAGCTTCTAAATTTATGATTTCAATTCAAATTAAAAACAAAGCATTTGATTAAAAAAGAAAAGACACTACTTCACATTTCACCTGTGATTTTGAGTTGTATGACACCTATGGTTTTTTTATTTTTTTTTTTATTTTAAGTGAATAAATCAAAAGAAAGAGCTTCTATAGCTTTAGTATGCTAGTAACCGATTTCTAATCTCCTTGTACACTTGAAATTCATACTCCACATGGTAACACCAGAATTTATACACAAATGTTCTTCACCTGTTACTCCATGTTATCACTCTCTTGAGCAAATATATGACACTTAACTCAAAAATTAATGAGGGGGGAATCAGAGAATGGCAGAAACTGAAATCAGCCAAACATTATGGAGTCCATGAGCAGCTAATGAATACAATAATAAAAATCTATTATCTTTGACCTTTTTCTTAATTTCACAATGACTGATGAACAATACCTGAAGGTCTTGTTGGATGCTTTTCATTACTGGTTAACAATTAGAGTTACACATTTTCTTTAAATTCCTAGAGATTGCACACATCAAACTTCAAATGCTGCAACAAAGCTCTAGTAACACTGCATGATAAAATTTCATCACATTCCTAACTAAACAAAAAATGTTGTTTATCCACATGTGAACAAGGCTTTGATGTTTAAGATAAACAGTAAGGTATTGTGCAGCCAAATTATAGCTTCAACTCTCACTGCCACACTGGCTGAAAAGTCTCAATAGTAAGAACAAGTTATATGAGCCATCCTTCTTGACGCAAAAAGATCCAAATTCAATTCACATGGAGTCCAATAAATGAAAAATAATGGTTTCGCACAACACAATGGGTGTGATTTTGCTAACCAACCAGAAAAAGAAATGATTCCACAAAGCAAAGTGATGGAACAACAAAATTTTACTGCTGTCTCTAGGCTTCCATAAAAAAACTGAACTGATGTAATCTTAGCTAAGTCATATCACAACAGTGTAATAGTGCAAAATATTGCACATTCAAATACCAAGATACAGTTGTCAGTCACCCATTTTTAATTTTGCTTCACATTATACTTTCTGCATACTTGTGCTCTTATAAGCTGTTACAGCTTGTGACATATGCATGCACAATACCCTGCAATTTTTGATATATCAAATATTATGAGCAAATGGGGGGATTCCCTTGATTTTTACATATCGTGTACTACGTAACTGCAATAATATTTGCTTGAGAGTAGGCCTTACATACAATTACAATTTGTAACTTGTTCCTTCTGTGACATATTACAATATCTCTTTCAATTTCACAAATGAAGGCATTTAAAGGCTATATTCCATAGTAGATAAGTGTAGTGCATTACATCAATGCAATGTTCCCATAAAAAAGGTCATAATAAAATTTCTGAGTAATGAGTAGTGAAATATCAGTGCTATCAAGGCATGCAAAACAAACAAGACCACGAAAATTCTTTAATACCCGTAAAATATGGTCATTAATAACCACTAAAACAAAGATGTTATTCAAAATAAGCTCTTTACACTGCTAGATGTATATGCCATCGGCATAATATTTTAAATGTGCTCAGAAACATTCTCTGTAAAGCTACCACATAACACCGGTACTTACCAAATTTGGGTATAATCCTGAAATTCCCTAATTTGCATGGGTAATAGCCAGATATGAATTAGTAACTTTCTTTTTCAAAACATCAATCACAGTGACAATAAATGAAACTAAAGACTGTAATATTGTAATGTAATGTATGGGGACTAAGCAGTCATAGAAATGATTGATTTTTGTCATTAAGTTATGACATAAGAAATAAAAGCAAATTATAAAGCACAATCAAAGTGATGGTCCGCTGTGTATCACCTCATTCAGTTTTTAAATAAATTGAATTATTCAAGATTTTATGTCCCCAATGGAACAGAAACAAATATTGCACATTATTGAGATCATTTAAGTGTAGTTAGATACTGTTTCTGCAAATTCAGACAAGCAGCAAATGTCTGTCCAATTATGAATTTACGAAACATTGCACAGATAAATAAATAATACTTGACTGCAAAGCTTTTTACTGAATATTCAAATAGTTGGACCTCTGCCTCATATTTATTTAAAACAAAAAAGGTTTTAGTCATGCATTTGATATACTTATAAAGGCTGCTGGCCAAATATTGGAAAGAATAACAACAGTCTACCTTCAAGTAAATTTACAAGCTTTTGTTCTATCAAGTAAGACTTTTTTGTGATCTTCTGTCATCATGTAAACTTCCTTTGTTTGGCCGTGTTTTCAGGGCCATTTTGGGACTCTTCTCATCTCAAGTCGTTGTGCCACCACTCAATTGAATACTTGTCTTTATACCCCCTTTAACAATCTCATTAATGCTTTATATATTAGTCATTCCTTCATATGTTGGATAAAAGATTCATTATGACCTTTCTGACTAGTCTACCATTCTCTCTTTAACAATATGCTGTGTTGTGTTACTATTTTCTGGATGTGCTACATAGTTTGGCCTCTTTATCTCCTAAAGAAAATATACATTAGAGGCTGCAACACAACGACTTTATGTATGGATGACGCTTCTTCCAGCAGAGTAAATATTTCTTGGAGGTTAAAATCAGGTTGCACTTCAGTGTCCAGAGTAATACACTCCTGGAAATGGAAAAAAGAACACATTGACACCGGTGTGTCAGACCCACCATACTTGCACCGGACACTGCGAGAGGGCTGTACAAGCAATGATCACACGCACGGCACAGCGGACACACCAGGAACCGCGGTGTTGGCCATCGAATGGCGCTAGCTGCGCAGCATTTGTGCACCGCCGCCGTCAGTGTCAGCCAGTTTGCCGTGGCATACGGAGCTCCATCGCAGTCTTTAACACTGGTACCATGCCGTGACAGCGCGGACGTGAACCGTATGTGCAGTTGACGGACTTTGAGCGAGGGCGTATAGTGGGCATGCGGGAAGCCGGGTGGATGTACCGCCGAATTGCTAAACACGTGGGGCGTGAGGTCTCCACAGTACATCGATGTTGTCGCCAGTGGTCGGCGGAAGGTGCACGTGCCCGTCGACCTGGGACCGGACCGCAGCGACGCACGGATGCACGCCAAGACCGTAGGATCCTACGCAGTGCCGTAGGGGACCGCACCGCCACTTCCCAGCAAATTAGGGACACTGTTGCTCCTGGGGTATCGGCGAGGACCATTCGCAACCGTCTCCATGAAGCTGGGCTACGGTCCCGCACACCGTTAGGCCGTCTTCCGCTCACGCCTCAACATCGTGCAGCCCGCCTCCAGTGGTGTCGCGACAGGCGTGAATGGAGGGACGAATGGAGACGTGTCGTCTTCAGCGATGAGAGTCGCTTCTGCCTTGGTGCCAATGATGGTCGTATGCGTGTTTGGCGCCGTGCAGGTGAGCGCCACAATCAGGACTGCATACGACCGAGGCACACAGGGCCAACACCCGGCATCATGGTGTGGGGCGCGATCTCCTACACTGGCCGTACACCACTGGTGATCGTCGAGGGGACACTGAATAGTGCACGGTACATCCAAACCGTCATCGAACCCATCGTTCTACCATTCCTAGACCGGCAAGGGAACTTGCTGTTCCAACAGGACAATGCACGTCCGCATGTATCCCGTGCCACCCAACGTGCTCTAGAAGGTGTAAGTCAACTACCCTGGCCAGCAAGATCTCCGGATCTGTCCCCCATTGAGCATGTTTGGGACTGGATGAAGCGTCGTCTCACGCGGTCTGCACGCCCAGCACGAACGCTGGTCCAACTGAGGCGCCAGGTGGAAATGGCATGGCAAGCCGTTCCACAGGACTACATCCAGCATCTCTACGATCGTCTCCATGGGAGAATAGCAGCCTGCATTGCTGCGAAAGGTGGATATACACTGTACTAGTGCCGACATTGTGCATGCTCTGTTGCCTGTGTCTATGTGCCTGTGGTTCTGTCAGTGTGATCATGTGATGTATCTGACCCCAGGAATGTGTCAATAAAGTTTCCCCTTCCTGGGACAATGAATTCACGGTGTTCTTATTTCAATTTCCAGGAGTGTACATATGGAACAGACACAGTCCAGAGGATTAGTATGGTAAGAATCGTTAGGTGCCCCTCTTCCACACCTCTACTGAGACTAGACCACCATATACATTTTAGGAGAATGGTCAGTAGTATGACTCACCAGCTATACATATGTCAGATTAAATATCCTGATTTGCGTACATCCAACTTAACAATAGTTTGTGTGATAACAACTGTTATTATAGCTTTATGCAGCAGGAACGACACTTTCAGGTGCATTTCTAGGTCTTATTTGTAATCATATACCACCATCAGGCCCCTCTATGATACTACATGATCACGTGGATACCAGGTAATTTCGTTATACATTTCATAGAGTGTACAAAAATTCAATGTCCACCATGCTGAACCTCCTCCCTACAATGGTGTGGACGATGGTCCTCCTATGTCAACCTTTTCATGGATTGCTTAGAGGGGGCTTTCCATTTACCAATAAGCATTCAGTCTCTGGTTTGGTTTAGATACAATGATGACATCTTTGCCATATGGACTCATGGTGAGGCTGCACTGTGAAAATCTTTGGAATCTCTAAATACATTCCCCCAATTAAATGTCATGTAGTCCTATTCTGAGCATCACATCACTTTCCTTGATGTTAACCACATCCTCACTGATGGTCAGCTACACTCTTCTGTTCAAATTAATGCTACAAGCAAACAACAGTACTTTAACACTCTGACAGTTCCCATCTTTTTCACATCAAATGTTTCCACCTATACAGCCTTGGCATTTGAGCCAAATATATTTGTTTAGATGCAGACTCTTCACAGCAGTACGTCAGCCTTCACTGTATACCATTACCCCAACAGCCTAGCTCAATAGCAGATTGCCAAAGCCATCACATCCAACCCTAGTACTACTTCAAAAAACAACATAGAAATACACATTTTGTCACCGAGGACTGTCCTGGGATTGAATGTACTAAGTTGGTGCATAAGTATGTAGCATTTTTCCATAAATTTAATAAACCAACAGATCCACAGAGACTTTATTCACCGATAATATATTCTTCCTCATTACTTACAACAGTCTGCCAACACTTGGGCAACTTTTTGATTCAAATACTGTAGAAATCATCTGGTTTTGAGACAGATAACTGACTGAGCCACGTTTGGAATGCATTTTCATCCAGAAAGGAAGGTCCTTGATTTTTTTTTTTTTTTTTTTTTTTTTTTTTTTTTTTTTTTTTTTTTTTTAATAGAGAACGGAAAAGGTGAAAATCTGAAAGCTCAAGATAAGGTGAATAAGGTGTGTATGGAATGACTTCCCAATCCATCTACTGTATAGTGTTTAATATCAGTCTAACAGAATGCCAGTTGGCATTATCGTGGAGTAGCATCACTCTATGCAGTCTTCCTGGTCATTGTTTTTGCATTGCATCTGTAAGAAATCTCACTACTCTGGGAAGCAATTCGTAGTAAACCACACTGTCATTGTTCCACCAGATGCATAACATTATCTTTTGTGCAGGTAAAGACACAATTTCTCGTCATCAGTAACAACACAGAATAGGAATAGTCTGTGTAGTTCACAAGCCAACTGATGATGAGCAAGCAAAGATGCACATATGGCCACCATCTGTTTTTTGTGATTTTGGCATAGAGTGTGCAGTATCCATACACTCAATTTTTCCAACATTCCCCACTGCATGTGTATATCGCATAATGGTTGAATGATCACAGTTCATCATATATGCCGGTTCTCCAATACATCATTGTGGATGTGGATTAATGTGTTTAAACAACCTTCATTACACCTCCAAAGTCTTCCGGAACGTGGAGAGTCACAAATGTCAAAACGATCAACCTTAAAATGAGAAAACAATTTTCTTGCCGTGCTCTGTCCAATGGCATTATCCATAAACATGCCACAAATGTTCCTAGCTGCCTCCACAGTTGTCACCCCTCCACTGAATACAAACAGAAGAATATGTCAGAAATATTCTGATTTCTCCACTTGGTACACCATTTTCTAGCATCCACAGGTCCACTCACTATCTCCAAATGACAAAATGACAATATGTAAACTCAAATACCAACAGTGAACTAAAAATAAGAAATGACAATTGGTAATTAAACCCATAGCATCCAGAACATCAACATGTAAAACAAAAGCACTACGAACTTGTGGACCAACCTAATATTAATCAGCTACTTAGACAAAGTTAGGACTTCCTTACATCATGCAGTGAAATGTGGTCCATTCTGTCTGACATTTTTCCAGCCTCACCTAGAATAGTTTTTTGAACCCACCACAATCTCCTCAACAGCCTGATCAGACCCTATGCTCTTTATGCATCCATGGCTCCTACTCCTGTGACTGTCCCCACTGAAAGACTTGCTCAATGCACCCTCCTACCACCATCTATATCAGCCCTGTAACTTGGAAAACCCATACTATCAAAGGGAGAGCTCCCTCTGAAACAACACATATCATGTATCAGCTGTTACGCAAACACTCATTGGCCTTTTACATTGGTATGAATACCTCCAAGTTATCAGTAAGAATGAATGAGCAGAGCACATGGTGTATACTGGTAACACACAATACCCTATTGCAGTGCATGCTGCACAACATCACAGTCATGACTTCAGTGCCTATTTCACCAAATGTGTCATCTGGTTTCTCCCTCCTGACACAAGTTTCTCAGAACTGGAGGTGGGAACTTTCGTTACAAAATGTGCTTGATTCTCACCAACCACCTGCCTAAATTTATGTTAATTTCTGTAGTCTCAGTATTTCTTTTCAGTAACCCTAACTTTTCTTCACTCGCTTTTATTTTATTATATTTTTTATTTTTTCATGTGTCTACTTTCTCCTGCCCCTGTCTACCAGGTAGATCTTTCCGCTCTTATTTACTCTTTCACAATGTTTTTTCAATAATATCTGTCTTGCCTTCTACTCTATCTTCCACCTTTAAATTCTCATGTTTTCAAATCTTAGTCCAGTGCCAGCACCAATACTCAGTCTTCCTCTATCATTCCACCCTCTAAGTCTTCCATGACCTGGAGTTCTGGGTGACTTTTCCATAACTCTCCCCATTTCCCAAATCTCACCAGTCCTTTTCCTTCCTCCCTCTTTTCTTTCCCTTTAAACCTTCTGCCAGAAGAAGGAGCCACTGGCTCCAAAAACTTGTGCATTTCCATATCTTCTTGTGTGTTTTCTCCTGCCACTGCTTGGTGAGTAGATGAATTTTCTATATATATGTCAGCCTCTGCAACAGTTCTGCTCATGATGCTGGACAATTAGGATGCTGTTAACTTGTGCTCCGTCACAGCGGTACAAGTATTCAAAGTTTGATATTTTATGACTTTTGTGTTTTGTGAGAGTATTCACTACATTGAATTCATCTTTGTGTTCATTTAAGTGTTCTCTTGGTAGCAGTTTGTCTGCTTATTTTTTCCCATGGCATCCAGGTCTATTCCATGGAAATCCACGATTAGTTGGTGGATACTTTTGATTTGCTGTTTGATCAGGTATGTACAGTTTATTCCGACACCGAACACTATGTTTTCTTTGTTAAATTTGTGAATCCTTCACAGGTCGAAAAATCACTGCTTAAACATGATTCTCAAGTTAGTGTCCCTCACAGAGATGTCTCAATTACTACAGTCCCACTTGCAAACACTGACACGGAATACACAAATGCTCATGTATTCAACCTGCCTCCCAAGGTAGAGAACATTTACCTTAAACACATTTTGCTGAAGTATGGTGAGGTCACAAACATTTCCCTTGATGATGGTCCAGACAGCACAGCAGGATTCATTCCATAGAAATGCAGGTGAAACAGAATATTCCATCTTATTTAGAAGTCTGTGGTTATTGTATACACATTACAAACAGTGTCTGTAAAGGGCTTTTGTTTGTGATCTTCCCCTGAACAGTGGCGTAAGTTAACAGTTGTGGACCTTGCCTGCACTGGCACTAAATCATGGGCTAATGATGACCACTGGATGTGTTTAAATTTCATTGTGCATGATTTTCCGCTGTTATGACTGAGGACACACAGAAGCTCAAGTGATTGAAAATAATAGGTGCCATACACAAGATGGGGATACTGCTGATACTGTTCCCTCTGTCCGGCACCCCTCACCCTCTCTCCACAACTTACGCTTCTACTGATCCTCTGGACAGATGGTGAGGATGGAATCAGCACTAATAAGCCAAGAGTTGAGACAGAGTGTTCTGAGCTCCCTCGCTTTCTGCAGGTGTTTACTCCAAACCTCACCAGTGGTCAGAACACTTGGTGTCGATATCCCTGTTGCCTGTTCCATTTGTTCAACCTGTTGAAACACAGCAGCCCCCTAGTTCCTTGTAGAGTACTCCCAATGTGGATCAGTCACTTTCACTGGGGGTTCTTTCTGTGCAGACAGCAGCCCCCTAGTTCCTTGTAGAGTACTGCCAATGTGGATCAGTCACTTTCATTGGGGGTTCTTTTTGCGCAGACAGCTTCCAATTAAGGCCTGACAATGATTGGTTTGGAAGCGGTGAATGAGCCTCCCACCTCACCAGCGGCAGTGTATAACTTGCCACACAGCTGGTATAAACAATGAATCCAGCTCCATCATGATGCTGCAAGAAAAAAAAAATCATAATAAAAGTTGGATAGAACGCAACACTAGCTGCTCTCCCTCAGATTCATCGATGGATGTGCCGATGGATTGTGATGGTCAAGGGCTGGAATAAGTAATGTTTCTTTTTTGCCATTTTCATCTGTTTCTTATTTTGTTTGATAGCCCAAGGTTACACCTTAATTACCCTAAATGTTAGTAGAACTGACTCAGATCTATGTTTTGCTTCATTACATCAATTAATTTATGATTCTTGTGCCAATATTGCACTTTTACAATAAATTTTGTAGAGCAGTTTTGCTCTCCCTGGACTTCAGGCAATTTTTAATGTTGTCACTCAATGTGCAATAGGTACCAACCTTTTCTTTCATGAGGGTATTCCCACTGCTGATATTGAAATGCATGATTCTGGAAGGTGGATGGGCCATCATCTTTTTGATCTCACCTTGTTTTTCTTATATGTACCATCTAGCTCAGGTCATACAGTGGTGCATTTGCAGTCTTACAGAGAAGAGTATGTCTATCTTTTGTGAAAGAGTCCTCGGTGTCTCATGTTAGGTGACAATTTTAATTGTGTTTTACATACTAGCAATCAGCACCCACATTACAATTTTTGTAGTGATTTAAGTGAATTGGTTAATTCAATGCTTTTGCATGACATGTGGGAGCAGGAATATCCACCTTGGTTTCATATACATTTTTTACTCCCACCTCTTGTAGGCGTATCAATGGAATTTATTTATCTGATTGTTAACATGATAGGGTTCTTGTGGCTGACAGTATACCCATTTCTTTTTCTGACCACTGTGCTGTGGGGGCCACTGTAAGCCTTGAACAGCAATGTACGAAACTATTTCAGACTCGATGGATGCTGAATGTCTCCCATCTGATGGATAGCGCACTAGGTGATATGGTTGGAATTGTGTCGAAGCATTGCCTCCACTTTGATGTGCATTACTCTTCGCTTTTGGATTGGTGGACAGATTTAGCAAAGCTGTAGCTTCATCAGTCCTTAATACCACATTGTGCTGCTTGAGCGAGGAACTTCAGGAAAACTTATGTATTTTATAACACTATTTTAACTGCACTATACAAACAAGTGAGTGTCACACCTCAGAATCAACATCAGAATCTTTCATTGCCATTGATCACATACAATAGAATAGGCTTTCTTAATACTATTAGGTAATATCTTAATCATATGAAGTTACAGTTGCACTTAAATTATTACCATTGACCTTTACAATTCATGCACAGATTAACTATCTTATACACAGCTATAATTTAAATATTAATGTCAATATTGTCCTTATCACAGAGCTCTTTCATATTATATAATGGGCTTTTTGTCAGCCAGTCACACAATTTATTTTGAAGTTTTTGAATGGCAGGGATCGAGCAGTGAGAGGCAGCTTGTTAAAAATTTTGAGGGCATTTACTTCATGGGCGCTTCCTGTTGTAGCTAGCACGTGCCTTGGAATGTCAATATTTGCCTTATTTCTGGTGTCATGTTTGTGTATTGTTTCCCTTCCTTAATGCTGATCTTGAAAAACAGCACAGAGACATAGATGTCCAGGTTGACAACTGTAAGCAACTTAATCTGGTAAAAAGAGGGTGACAATGTTCTTTACGACAATCCTTGCATAGTGGCTCACTTATCAACTGAACTGTTCTTTTAACAACATAATTGGACATCCAGTAGCAGTCCATACTTTTGGAATTGGACAATTTGGAAACAGCTTTACAGACCTTGTCAGGCGTGATTCTGTCCCAGCAAAATAAGGGTCCTTCTACAGATCCAAAACATTTGTCGTGTTAAAACAAAGCATCTGCAGCTCCAGTAGGACCAGGTGGAGGGTTTACACTCAAATCTAGACCCTGGTCACTTGTTGAAGGGGAACTGACATCCTTGTATCAACTGCTTTGCCATCAGTTGTGGTGTCGTCACTCCTTCATTACAATTCTCACATGCTGAAGGCCACCAACTGGCTGCACAACATGTTGTCGTTTGTGCTTTCTACCAGTAATACATGGAACTATATGCAGTGAATGAAAATGTGAGGCCCCTTCCTGATGATGTTTATGGAATCCTAAGTGGGAGGATCATGCCAGCTCAGAATGTTGAATTTCTGACCACCTTTCAGATGAATGAGGAGTTTTAGACTTATTGTTGCTTCTCACTCCTGTAAATTGCCTGGTATGGATGGTCTCCCTAAGGAGTTTTATATCTGATTTTGGTCCCTCGTGAGTGTGATGTTTATAGCAATGTTAAACAAGTTTATTCAGGGGAAAACTGTGCCCACAGCCTTTGAGGAAGGTAAGATAGTGTTAATACTGAAATACTCTGGCTGTGTCATTGTAGATTCTCTTTACCTTCTCACTTTGCTTAATTTTGATTATAAAACTCCTGTTAGGGCAATCAATAGCAAGTTATCTTCTCTGTTGGTAAATGTGATTGGAGAACATCAAAGTTGCCTTCCTGGTCACTCAACTTGACTCCAACAGTGAAGTACCAGGATGTGATTTCAGGTGCTTCAGTCAATTCTGTTCACTGCATTCTTGATTTTCTGAATTTTAATAAGCCATTTGAGTGTGTTTGGTCCTTGTGTTAGAGATACTCCGTTTCATTCCTGTGGTTCTTATAGTTCTTTCCTTCATTTTCATGGCATTTCAGCAAAGATACTTGTTAATGGTCAGCTGATGCCACAGATCATGATTAGTTTGGGTGTGTCCCAGGGCAGCCCGCTTTCCATGTTCTTACTTGTTCCCTTTCTGGAACCGTTGTTTTGCTGTTACTAGTATGACCCTCATGGTTACAGTATATGCTGACAACACTATGATTCTTCTCTGCCATAGTGAGGAGTTTCCCTTGTAAAGGTGGTGTTAGATGATTATTGTTGAATCTCTAGTACACTGCTGAATGAGAGCAAAAGTAAAATTCTTACACTTCGGGGCTTCGATGAGATTGCTATTCCTGGGCTACTGCTATAGACCAGCATATGTCATCAGGGGCCACTGTCGATCGTGACACTTAATTGGAAAACTGTAATTGACCAAATCCAGGGGGCCATACTGGATCACAAATGGTGCCAAGTTAAAATTATCTGAAAATTTCATACTTCGGATACGTATGTGTTGTGTAGAGAATTTTACAGTGAATAATCATTCCCACTCTCTATGATGATGGCAAAGAAATTGCAGCAATTGTCTGGGCGGTTTATATGGAAATGTTACATATTTACTGAGAGTTACATATTTATTGCGAGTGCACAAAATCGTAACGGCTCTTTTTCTTCTTCTTCCTTTTTTCCCCCAGAGAAGAATACTCTCTTTATGTGCTTTACTGTCTACTTCAGCATAACTCATAATTCAGAACTTGTCACATTGTTCTAGATATCAAGAAATCATTTGGCACAGTGTCACACTGAGGACTGTTTCTGAAGGTACGAGCACATGGTATAGGTCCTCAGATATGAGTGGCTCGAAGAATTTTTAGATAATATAACCCTGTACATTATCCTGGAAAGCGAATGTTTATCCGAGATAAAAATTCTGTTGTAAGTCTGCCAGAGAACTCTAATAGGACCACTGTTCTTTTCTGTATACATGAATGATCTGCTGGACGTGGTGAGCAGCAATCTGTGACTGTCTGTGGATGACACTGTAATGTATGGGAAAATGTCATAGTTGAGTGACTGTAGGATACAGGATAAGTGATGTTGAGTTTCTATTTGGGGTAATGAATGGCAGCTTTCTTTAAATGTGGAAAAAATCTAAGTTACTGCAGATGAGAAGGAAAACAGTCATGTAATACTCAAATACAGTATTAGTAGTGTGCTGCTTGACACAGTCATGTCGATTAAATATTGATGCATAACATTGGGGAAATGGATAGGTTAAAGTTAGATATAGTGGGAATTAGTGAAGTTCGGTGGCAGGAGGAACAAGACTTCTGGTCAGGTGACTACAGGGTTATAAACACAAAGTCAAATAGGGGTAATGCAGGAGTAGGTTTAATAATGAATAGGAAAATAGGAACGCGGCTAAGCTACTACAAACAGCTTAGTGAACGCATTATTGTGGCCAAGATAGATACGAAGCCCACACCTACTACAGTAGTACAAGTTTATATGCCAACTAGCTCTGCAGATGACGAAGAAATTGAAGAAATGTATGACGAAATAAAAGAAATTATTCAGATAGTGAAGGGAGACGAAAATTTAATAGTCATGGGTGACTGGAATTCGAGTGTAGGAAAAGGGAGAGAAGGAAACGTAGTAGGTGAATATGGATTGGGGCTAAGAAATGAAAGAGGAAGCCGCCTGGTAGAATTTTGCACAGAGCACAACTTAATCATAGCTAACACTTGGTTTAAGAATCATGATAGAAGGTTGTATACATGGAAGAACCCTGGAGATACTAAAAGGTATCAGATAGATTATATAATGGTAAGACAGAGATTTAGGAACCAGGTTTTAAATTGTAAGACATTTCCAGGGGCAGATGTGGACTCTGACCACAATCTATTGGTTATGACCTGCAGATTAAAACTGAAGAAACTGCAAAAAGCTGGCAATTTAAGGAGATGGGACCTGGATAAACTGAAAGAACCAGAGGTTGTACAGAGTTTCAGGGAGAGCAAAAGGGAACAATTGACAGGAATGGGGGAAAGAAATACAGTAGAAGAAGAATGGGTAGCTTTGAGGGATGAAGTAGTGAAGGCAGCAGAGGATCAAGTAGGTAAAAAGATGAGGGCTAGTAGAAATCCTTGGGTAACTGAAGAAATATTGAATTTAATTGATGAAAGGAGAAAATATAAAAATGCAGTAAATGAAGAAGGCAAAAAGGAATACAAACGTCTCAAAAATGAGATCGACAGGAAGTGCAAAATGGCTAAGCAGGGATGGCTAGAGGACAAATGTAAGGATGTAGAAGCTTATCTCACTAGGGGTAAGATAGATACTGCCTACAGGAAAATTAAAGAGACCTTTGGAGATAAGAGAACCACTTGTATGAACATCAAGAGTTCAGATGGAAACCCAGTTCTAAGCAAAGAAGGGAAAGCAGAAAGGTGGAAGAAGTATATAGAGGGTCTATACAAGGGTGATGTACTTGAGGACAATATTATGGAAATGGAAGAGGATGTAGATGAAAATGAAATGGGAGATACGATACTGCGTGAAGAGTTTGACAGAGCACTGAAAGACCTGAGTTGAAACAAGGCTCCCGGAGTAGACAACATTCCATTAGAACTACTGACGGCCTTGGGAGAGCCAGTCCTGACAAAACTCTACCATCTGGTGAGCAAGATGTATGAAACAGGCGAAATATCCTCAGACTTCAAGAAGAATATAATAATTCCAATCCCAAAGAAAGCAGGTGTTGACAGATGTGAGAATTACCGAACAATCAGTTTAATAAGCCACAGCTGCAAAATACTAACACAAATTCTTTATAGACGAATGGAAAAACTAGTAGAAGCCGACCTCGGGGAAGATCAGTTTGGATTCCGTAGAAATACTGGAACACGTGAGGCAATACTGACCTTACGACTTATCTTAGAAGAAAGATTAAGGAAAGGCAAACCTACGTTTCTAGCATTTGTAGACTTAGAGAAAGCTTTTGACAATGTTGACTGGAATACTCTCTTTCCAATTCTAAAGGTGGCAGGGGTAAAATACAGGGAGCAAAAGGCTATTTACAATTTGTACGGAAACCAGATGGCAGTTATAAGAGTCGAGGGACATGAAAGGGAAGCAGTGGTTGGGAAGGGAGTGAGACAGGGTTGTAGCCTCTCCCTGATGTTATTCAATCTGTATATTGAGCAAGCAGTAAAGGAAACAAAAGAAAAATTCGGAGTAGGTATTAAAATCCATGGAGAAGAAATAAAAACTTTGAGGTTCGCCGATGACATTGTAATTCTGTCAGAGACAGCAAAGGACTTGGAAGAGCAGTTGAGCGGAATGGATGGTGTCTTGAAGGGAGGATATAAGATGAACATCAACAAAAGCAAAACGAGGATAATGGAATGTAGTCGAATTAAGTCGGGTGATGTTGAGGGTATTAGATTAGGAAATGAGAGACTTAAAGTAGTAAAGGAGTTTTGCTATTTGGGGAGCAAAGTAACTGATGATGGTCGAAGTAGAGAGGATATAAAATGTAGACTGGCAATGGCAAGGAAATCGTTTCTGAAGAAGAGAAATTTGTTAACATCGAGTATAGATTTAAGTGTCAGGAAGTCATTTCTGAAAGTATTTGTATGGAGTGTAGCCATGTATGGAAGTAAAACATGGATGGTAAATAGTTTGGACAAGAAGAGAATAAAAGCTTTCGAAATGTGGTGCTACAGAAGAATGCTGAAGATTAGATGGGTAGATCACTTAACTAATGAGGAGGTACTGAATAGGATTGGGGAGAAGAGGAGTTTGTGGCACAACTTGACCAGAAGAAGGGATCGGTTGGTAGGACATGTTTTGAGGCATCAAGGGATCACCAATTTAGTATTGGAGGGCAGTGTGGAGGGTAAAAATCGTAGGGGAGACCAAGAGATGAATACACTAAGCAGATTCAGAAGGATGTAGGTTGCAGTAGTTACTGGGAGATGAAGAAGCTTGCACAGGATAGAGTAGCATGGAGAGCTGCATCAAACCAGTCTCAGGACTGAAGACCGCAACAACAACAACAACAACAACAACATTGTAAAGCAACATGAAATGAAAGGAGCATGTAAGGTTGATAATATGGAAGATAAACGTTTGACTTTGGTTTAATGGGAGAATTCAAGGAAAGTGTATTTCATACATACACAATACTTGTGTGACCCATTCTTGAGTACTACTCAAGAGTTTGGGATGTCAACCAGGTCGGATTAAAGGAAAATACCAAAGCGGTGCAGAGGTGTGCTGCTAGATTTGTTTCTGGTAGGTTCAATCAACACGCGAGTATTACAGAAATGCTCCATGAACTCAAATGAGAATTGTTGGAGGAAGATGATGTTCTTTTTGTGAATCACTATTGGGAAAAGTTAGAAAACTGGCATTCAACAGACTGCAGAATGATTCTACTGCCACCAACTTGCATCTCGTAAAAGGACTGTGAGACAAGATAAGATGTATGGAAGCATATAATCAGTCGTCTTCCCTTTGCCCTATCTGTGAGTGGAACAGGAAAGGCAATAACTACTAATGATACAAAGTGCCCTCCACCATGTGCCATCATGTGGCTTCCTGAGTATATGTAGATGGAGATGTATAATCTAATTTCCCTAATGTCTGTCATGAAATATGTGACAATCAGACTAAACTTGAGTTGACATTTGAAGACACACGTAACTGATTAGCAACATGGAGATGAATCATATAGAGCAACAGTACTGAAAACAATGTAGCTACTTCTCTCTTAATACAGATTTGAACATCAAAAAGCCAGTTGTGCTATATGAAGAGGTGTCTTTTTTTTTTTTTTTTTTTTTTTTTTTTTTTTTGCAGCAGTTTGATATCTGTTGCTTGACAAAGGCCTTATATAGACTTTCCAGTTGAATATTGTTTCCAGCTTCCATGTTCCTGCATGCTCTGTTAAGTCATCTACTCACTTTCCATTATGTTAGGAAAGAACTTCCTAGATCCATCTATCATCTCCCATTCTGGCTATGTGACCACCTACTTTCATTTCATTTTCATTATGATTGCAGTTTCACTCTATTCCAGTCTGTTCTCTCATCTATTTGTGTGTTTGTCATTCTCTTCTGTAATTGTCAGCATGCATCTCTGTTGCCGACTAAGCAATCCACAGTTTTTAAGTGGCTTCTGACTGTGGATGAGGCAATGAGGCCTGACTGACCACCTTGTCACTCTTTGTCATCGGATGTGGTATGGGGAGGCATCTGGTCAGCACACCACTCTCCTGGTTATTGTTGGGTTTCTTGACCTCTCAACTGTCCTCAGTTGGCCTTGCGAGGCTGAATACACCAAATACCAGTTTTCCCAAAAAGGAAAAATCCCTGGCAGTACCACGAATCAAGCCCGGGTCTCCTTTATAACCCCCCACCCCCACCCCTCCCCCACTGTAGTGACCCAACTTAAATTGGCTCTGTCCCAGCTGGTAGTGAAGGGATGTGACGTTTAATACAGTTTCTGAACTCCAGTGCAACCTGACGTTCTTCACTTGCTGTTATGAGAGATGAAGGCAGATGTGTTCATGTCTGTTAAAAATGGAGGAGTGAAGTGTGACTTGAATCTGCACTTGCACCTATCAAACTAGGATCAGACTTCTTTTCTTTATACTGAACAACTTATTTGTATTACTTTCATGAGAAAGTCCTTCAACATTTAGGAATGTAATCTCAGTTCTGTACAGCCATTATGCAAGTCTAGCCTCTCTCACATGCTCTCTCACTTGAATGGTGTTATGCATGTATGCAACATAAGATGCCATCCCAAGTTTCTGGCACCCACATCTGGCATCAGCCAATACTTTACTGGTAAAACGAAGGGTGAGCATGTTGGCAAAGATGTACTGAAGGGAAGACAGGTGCCACCTGCATCAGTATGGAGAATGCATATACTAGCGAAATGCCAGGTGATTGTCTTCCCCATCAACAGCAGCCACAAAGTGTACAAAATGACCAAGCAGCCACATTATTGTATTATTCTTCATTCTTGGAAAAATAAAGTAGCTAGCTACAGAATAATATCAGTAGTGTGCGCGGTGTTGACAGATCTGGTGCCATGGGCAGACTAAAATTTTCCACACAAAATTCCAGGGGAAGGTGGCAATGATAGTTCTAGGGGATTAGGACAGACCACCTCCTCCTAGCAAGTGAGCAAAGACCGGGTTGTAAGTACTGTCAGATGCGGCACATTGACACCCAAATAGTGCATGGGAGGGTAAAATTCTCTGATGTGGCATAGTTTACAATTATGGTGACCAACACCAACCAGTGGAGCAAGACTTGGTGGAGGCACAAGTGTGAACAGCCAAGCCATGAAAGTATGTGACTCGTGAGTAAACAACCAAAACTGTGCACAGAATATATAAACCAGAAGCTTTGAACTTGATGTCAGAGTGACACAAACCCCCTAAGGTAAGCGGTCTGGCATAATTTTCTAGTGCAACATAATTTTTCATTTGTTTGTAGGTATTTATTAGCAGTCCTGGTACACACGAACATTCTCACCTCACAGTACCATAGCATGCTGCTACGACAACCAAAACAAAATTTTGTAATTGTGTCAGACCAATCCGGATGACTTTTTAGCTGTCTGGATTGGCTTCGCAGAGCTGCAACATTTCCGCAGCTGCCAAAATCAAATTACCACATGATACTCCAGTTTATCAATGGGCTATAATGTTTTGGCTCCTGTAGCAGTTGCTACAGTACTGTGGCCATGGATTTCAATGTTTTCCAGGACTCCAGACATCCACCTCTGGCTGAAATTTAAAACTTCATACTAACCCTTGTATACACACTGATGAGCTAAAACATTATTTCCACTGCCCACCATGAGATTAAATGCCATCTAGTATCATTGAGGTCTCATGATGTGCTAAGAACAGTATATAAGAAGTGCAGAGACAAATGGGGAATCATCACTGCTGACACATAAATTAAAAATTGCAGCTGGCTCTTTGGCTACAAAAAATTTAAGCAATTCTTTCATTACAAAAAAGGAAAAAAATAAGAAGAATTTATAAGATGTCTAGATCAGCAATGGGAGCATTTTCTGTATATCATCACCAAGAATAAAGTTAAAGTGATCTTTCTTCCTCCACCAAAAGGCACCAGCACTTCCGGGTTTCGTCGAGAATGACTTGATCCTATGCAATGCTGAGGCTTGCAAGATACCATACAAATGTGGCCTTTTATACATAGGGAAGATGACGTGTAAAATCTATGAGAGGTGCATGAAACACCAAAGGTACACCCAGCTTTTACAGACAAATAAATTGGCTATGACAAAGCACAGTAGTCACTTTATGCTATAGGACAATGTCAAAATTCTAGCAATGACATCATCATTCTGGGACTCAGTGCTGAAAGAAGCAGGAAAATTCATGTAGGAAAGAATTTGACTGACAGAGATAGGGGTTACAGCCTGGACAAAGCAATTTCTTTGAACAACTTGAAAAGTGGTCACTACAGTGCAGATCCTACTGATGAACCAATATCCCAGTATGGACTGAGTGTCTTCCCACTCAGACAAAGCTTTTTGTTGATGAACAACATCTCTAGTCCTTGTGTATTGTGGCCACAAGTGCAATGATAATACCCTCACATTTAACATAATGGATGTGAGTGTTGTAGCTTTAGTATGTTAGCTCAGTCTGAAGCTGGCTGAGAGGTACGAGGTGCTGTCCAAAATTTTCTGGACTGGTGCTGCCATCTGTTGAAAACCTATCTTCAGACTAATGGTCACCATCACCCTTGAAGTAGTTCCCATCTGCACGTACACACCGGTCCCAGCACTTCTGCAACAGGTCAAACATTTTCTGGAAGTCATGTTCTTTGAGGGTGTTTATCACCGCCAGCGATGCTTCTTGAATCCTCTCTAGAGTGTCAAACCGGCAGCCTTTCGACTTGAGTTTCAGTTTTGGGAATAGCATGAAGTCACAAAGTGCCATATTTGGTGAGTACGGTGGGTGGGGTACAACCACCACGTTGTTTTTTTGCCAAAAAGGTCCTGGTGAGCGAGGACATGTGACAGGGCACATTGTCGTGATGCAGCAGCCAGTTCCCTTGATGCCAAAGTTCGGGCCGTCATCGCCACATGTTTTCACGGAGCTGTTGCAAAATGTCACAATAGTACACAGAATCCACTGTCTGGTTGGATGTGACGAATTCTTTGTGCACAGTTCCCTTGGTATAAAAGAAAACGATGATCATGCTCTTCACTTTGCTCTTCACCTATCTTGCTTTTTTGTGTCTTGGAGAGCCCGGGCTCTTCCACTGGGACGATTGTTGCTTTGTCTCTGGGTCATAACCATAAATCCAACTCTCATTGTTGGTGATTACCCATGACAAGAAGGTTGGATCATCAGATGCAGTCCGATGAAGGTCCATGCACACTTCAACATGATGTGCCTTCTGATCGGCAGTCTAGATCCTTGGCACAAATTTTGCAGTGACACGATGCATGCCCAATTCATCAGTCAACATTCCTTGACATGTCCCATAACCAATACCCACTTCATCCACAAAATCTTGAATGGTTCGACGTCAATCTGCATGAACCAATTGTTGAAGTTTGGCAACAATGTCTGGCGTTGTACAGCTAACGGGCCTTCCAGTGTGAGCATCATCTTCAACGTCTGTACAGCTGGCCCTGAACTGAGCATGCCACTGAAACACACGCATACAGCTCATGCTGTCCCCCAAACACTTGTTGAATCATTTCAAGGGTCTCCGTAGCACTTTTCCCGAGATTCGCACAGAATTTGATACACACGCGCTGTTCTGTTCATGGATCCATCATAAAATTGCCACACACCACACACAGAGTATTATGGAAATCACTGCGGACACACAACACGTCCTCCCAGCTGAATGCCACTCCACACACTGACTCATCAGAAATGCAGCTATTGCCACCCAGCAGCGCAAAGATCTACTACCCCTACTTTCCATATGGCAGCACCAGTCCCGAAAATTTTGGATTCCACCTTGTATACGGCCAGAATATTAATTGAAGAAATGAAGTTTCTGCAGCCGTACATCTAAAATCTAATTTATCAGTCAGAGAATTAAAAAAAATAAGAAGGTGCACAATTATATGAATGATTTTGATCCATTTACAGAATTTAAGCCTGAAAATTCATAGGACTTTCTGTTAGATCAATTAGGCCTACTTTTTTTAAATCCACTTCATTTTGCCTTTGATCAACTTTTGTTTATTAGTATGGTTTTGAAAGTGTTTAAATGTGCAAAAATATTTCCTACCTTTCTTAACACCTGTCATCATTTATAGTACAGCAAACTTATAGTCGCTGACTTCCTCGTTTACGTTAACTGAACTGGGAACTTCAGCTACATCAGTTATCAGGATATTTACTACGTTGCATTCACGATTCTGTTCTCTGACTAACTGCTCAAGGTAGTTATTACAAAAGACAGTTACAGCAATCTCACATGGAAACTTGTCCCTGACACCTGATTTAAACATGTGTGTTTCCCAGTCTGCAGATTGCAAGTTTGAAACTCCTTCTGTTACCATAGCATGATCAGGTTATTTATACATGGTATTCTCTAATTTTTCTGTGAACCATTCTTCCACGACATCTCTGGGGAAAAGAGGTTTGTAAAAGCATGCAACTACCATGTCCATCCAATTTTCACACTTATCATCACCCCAAATTATTTCACTTTTGGTATCTGTAATAACCTCACTAGGGATAATCAGCTTCTTTATGGTAATAAATATGCCACCAGCATTGGTGTTCAGCCTATCCTTGTGACATGTATTGCAACTGGAATTAAATATTTCAATTTTGTTGCCTACTGCATTCTGAATGGCCCATTATCATTCACTAGGAAGGACCCAGATTCTAATAAAACAACTGCAGTTAGTTTCTGAAATACATAAAGCTGCTGAAATACTTTTGATAAGATGCTGCGTAACTCTGCAGTAGAGTAAAGAACACTCATCAAAAGTTGTCAAGATCCTGTCTACATATCTGTCACCAATTAGTGTTTGTAACATAAACATTTTAAATGGTACACTGTATGTATAAAATGACAGTGGCATGTGGAAATATTCCTACAGAAAATGCAAACAGTGCACCACACAGAATAGAAAAACATGTAATTGTGCTTTAAAATCACCAGTGGCAATCAAATGGTAAATATTTTGATCAATCTTGAGATCTTTGCATGTTGAAGAGTTATTCAAAACCAGCGTAGTTATAGAAGAAATAAATATTATTGTATTTGTATGAAGTTTAATATCCATAGCACTACATTCTTTTACTGTTCCAACACAGCTTAAATCAGTTACCAAGAAGTTATGATTTTCTACGTTATGATTCACATTACCATTGGCAAGAAACTTTGTAACTGAAACTTCTACTATTTCAAAGATTAAATATTATTCTCAAGCATTATTAAGAGTTTATATAAATTTTACATTTCCTGTGATGACTCAATTAGAACTTAAAATCAAATCCTTTGTGACCTTCTGTCAATCATTTCACCCTTCACTATTAATGAGAAGCTTCAATGTATAGATAATATAAACTTGTCTCTCCTGTGGTATTAATCATTTTTGCTTTATGCTGTATTATGGGAATGCTTCAGAATTCTCATATTATTAACAAACTATTGTGTGACCAGTAATATATCACAGGTTTACATGCAAACACCAAATGAAATGAAGTTACAACTATAATGTCGCAGTACACAAAGAACTGATGTCAGTATAACAAACTTCGGAAAAACTGCAAACCACAAGCATACTAAAAGTTAACACAGGCAGGCAGTTACGTATAATTTAAAAGAGAAAGACACTGTAATACATATACTTCAATATGTAAAAGCATGAACAGTTTTATTTGTCTGAAACATGTATTGCTCATTTTTTGAGTGGAGCTTTTCTTTTAAAAACAAAAAAACTTTGAAGCAAAAAGAATTTTACTTCTTATGTTATATGCACAAGGCATCATATTAATAAAGAAAAGTGTAAAATGGTATGTACATTTCCAGTTTTGACAATTAAGGAATTCTTCTCTCAATTAATTATCTGTCTTTCACTTCTGCCATGGAATAAAAATTTTTCAAGAGGGAAATAGTAAATATGAGGAGTAGTCATGAAGTTTTAATTATCATGCTTGCAAACTGTCGTAAGAGCATATTACTGAAAACACCTGATGATGTTATGACAGGCTGTCAAGATGATGTGGCGTGGGAAGATGTCCAAGGGGGTGTTGTTTGCCCATGACAACACCCCAACTCGTTATGTGCAGGAGGCAGTCAGTCACACATGCTACTTCTGTGGTCTATCATTTTCTCTCACCCTCCCATATTTTCCTGACATGGCCCCTAATGACTTCTTGCTCTTTTCTCATTTGATGAAAAAATTGCACAGCAGGCATTTCCAGAATAAAGACGAGTTGGTTTTCCAGGTGGGATATTTACTGCACAACAAATTTGCATGTATCTATAGCCAATGTCTCCATCAAGTCATCCACCATTGAGAAAAATGTGTAAGAGTGAAGGGTAAATATGAAGAGAGTTATAAATGTTATCATCAAACTTCATGGTCACAGTTTAGCTTTCCAAGGTGATAATTAAAACTTCATGACTACTTGTATTATAAAATAAATTAGTAAAACTAGGACTGTGACTTGAGTATTCAAACATGATATAAAGAATCTCCCATGCAAAATGTTGTCTGTGAGGTGCAATAAACTGAGAAGAGACACAAGAGTAATGACTGTTTCTCAAGCTTCTATATGATACTTATAAATGTCTGCAACATTTTAATACATTTCATTCAACTTCCTTCACAGCAAACGTAATTAACAGGGAATTATAATTTTCCATGCATACCAGGAAAAAGATTACAAATTTTAGAGGCCACATTACAGTGCACAGGAGAGCACAGCCCAATAACAACAAATCTCATAGAATTGCAGGCCATAGAAATTGGGTTCAGAAAGTAAAACTTCATGAAGGATTACTTTATACATTTTCCAAGAAAGTTTGGTTTGTGTTGCAGCAATATACAAAAATCTTGATTCAAGGAAAATATCACAGTATGTTACATTGTCACTAGTGTATTGTTCTGACCTCATCACACGTAAAGATCATCAAAGAATTCAAAAACAGAGTGAGAAAATTACATTTCCAAACACTTATATGGTTTATAACAATGTTATCCCAGTGCTGCCTACAATAATGATTTACCAATGTATCTAAACAGGAAGTAATACACAAACATAAAATAATTTGGAAGGTACAACAATGAAATTTACAACTCTAAAGTAATGAGAGATCAGCAATGTACCTGTCTAGCACGACGGCTGGCACGAGGTGAAGGGGAATGAGAACCACCACTCTCCGAATCATTACCCCCGCCAGGTACCCCAGCTCCGGCCACCCCCAGTCGCAGGCTAGCTGGATGCTGGCTGTCAGAATCCCGTCTGCTGCTGCTGGGACAATCCCGGTCAGAGTCACTAGGGGCCACCTGACTGCTCCGGTAATCACTGTCATCAACAAACACCACTGTCACAGCGCTCTCCACTTCAGGACAGGGTGCATGCCATGCACCCATACATACAGAGGCACAAATACATTCCTGGGTAAAATTCAAGAGAAATACAGGGCTCAACGATACAGGGTAGGTCACCATGCTGTGGCAGTACTACAACCTACCAAGGAAAATAAGAAGTGCATTCCCTTCATCGCAGGACATATTTTGATGTGTTTCAATTATCTGTTTGCTTGTTTTCCCTCCATTTCACAGCTCTTTACATAGAGCAAAGTAATACCCACACAATAACTAATTTTGACATCATTAATAAGAAATAAATATAATCTAAACTGTAATATTATAGACAAACAGATATCAAAATTGATGGTGACAAAGCCTGACAATAACAGAGTATTCCATGTTAAAGAATTTAAATACTAAGGTGAATGCAGCACTGAAAATGGTAACAAAAGAACGTCAAAGAACTGAGACTTCAGAAAACAGAAACCATATTTCAGTTCACAAAAAATGCCTTTCCTGGAACTATAAATTCCAGTGTTATACAACTGTGATCAAATCAGAAGCACTATACATCAAAGGCCCTTACTGTCCAAGCATTTGGAAGCAAACGAACATAAACTCAGGAGAAAAATCTTAGGACGAAGAATAAAAGATGAAATATGTCTTCCAATACTCAATGCAGTGAGGTACAGGTTAATCTATAAAATCAAGGTTTTAATGTGAATAAAAAGAATCCAATTCATGGGACACGAAGAAAGAATCAACCCACAGGAGCTAATCAATTAGATTCATGCAGTCTTGAAAAATAAGATTACTAGATCCAACTGGTACAAACAGAAAAAGATGTTATAAAATTAGGATCACCAAATTTAGAAGACCAAGGCGCAATCACTCATAGAAACACAAGCTTTTGAGGAAGAAGTCAGAAGGACCAAATGATAGATTGGACGGAGTAATGGAAACACACTCATTCAGTGTGCATAAAAAAATACTGGGCCAAAACGAAGACCAACAACGGTTGATACTACATAGTCCTAAATGACCCATCCAAGAAAGAAGAAGGAGGAGGGGAAGACACACAGACAGTAATCTTCAACAGGAAAATTTGGACAGCTTAGTTTTCTATGTAAACTATCCTTACTATCACTATATCTCTATGATGAAACTTCTGTCAGAAGTGATAACTTTAGCAACAAAGCAAATCTTCGCTCTTATTTCTCATACTACTGATAACATTTGTTAATGGACCTAATATTTTGATAAATTGTGGCACTATTGCATCATCAGCAATTCCAAGTATGTTTTCTCTGACCCAAGTATGTTCTCTCTGACAAACAAAGAATGTGAAAGTTCTTTTTAAAGTTGGAATAACATTTCATTGTGTAACTATTTCATTCATATTTTCTGCAGTGGTTTTTTTTCTATTTCCACAAATGGAGAAACTTCTTTTAAAAAGATGCACAGATAAAAGAAGCTGCATAATATTCTACACATAGCAATTACATCCATGTTAACACAGACATGCACTACAGTCCAAGAAAAATCCAATACATCAGACAAATACACAGTCATTTTCTTTAATGTGACTGGTATCATCATATATTCTGGTCCATACAAAGGATGCAAATTACTTTTGTGCAGTGACTTTAATTCCCTGATGAATAATTCAACACAGAATGTTAACAGCAGATGACATAAATGCTGTTTACCCATGATTATCCTGAAGTGTCTAGTAGTTACACATTGTATTGCATACAATAATTTTTTCACCATATCTTACATAACCTTTAAATAAAAAAATAAGAAGTGTCTGTAAACTGAATTTTCATGACCCATCCAGAGGCAAAATTCTACTCACTTTTTTTTAATAAGTTGGTAACTGAATATTACATTTCAGACACAAAAAATCACTAAAAAGTGAATGTGCAACAACAATGCTAGTAAATTAAAGGTTTCTGTTTCAATAACACATAGATTCTAATACTAGATAAATGCAAAATTGTTACTACATGTTCATTAGCATGGATGTGTTGCAATTCCAAATCATATATTAAGTTATCGTTATTCCAAGAATACTTCCAACAGGGGAACAATGAATTGAGTTCTTGTGAATCATGTTTTTCAGCCTTCTAAAAACTTCTGAGGTTTCATGCAGTATGTCTGTCAACTTAACACATGCATGCAGAATAATTATTGTTGCATATGCTTGACACACAATCAGATACGATACTATAAATATTTCACACAGTTAAATGTGTTTTGTTTCAGTGTTCTTGGAATTTCAACTACAAATGTTAATGTAGAACAAAAACATAACCTAAATTGAAAGCACTTTTTCAAGATGTAATGACCAAATCATTCTAATTGTATAGCTTCAAGGTTCTGCATAGAATTCCTGACTGAACTGTTCTTTTCCATCAGACGAACAGTCACCACTATTACATCATAATGAAAAGTTAGGTGACATAAATAGAGCTTCACAACTGTTGTATTACAATAAAATTTCCAAGAATAGCCATGGTATACAACAGTGTTATCATGGAATTAGTAGCAATCTCAAGCAAATGTAACAGTTGTATATGAGACACAACTGTACTCAAATGGATAACATTTAGAGACACATAAAATAATGGTAGTGGAGACAGTAATAGAACAGAGGAAGAGAATGCTGATTAATGAAACTCTTTCTAGGGACTTGAGAAGTTCAGGTTTGTGAATTGGACATAGTTACTACAAAATCAGTCTCACACTGAATTATCATTGCAATGGCTCACTATTTACCTCTTGCATAAAACAAAGCAGTGGGTCACATTGACATATCGCACTACAGGAATAAACCTAATCACAGAATGTGGAAACATAATATATGAAGTTCGACAGCACTTGGTGCTAGATATGCTACTTAATTCCAAATAAGTAGTTGACCTTTCAGTGACTCTGAAGGACAGTTCACAAACACTAATAGTTGCTGATGGCGAAAATAGTTATCACGTCTCAGACCCAACAATACCAGACACAGCAAGTAATACAGCTGAATAGGTCTACAACTAGTTCAAAGCAAACAGTTCAAGTCTTAATCCCACAAATACTGATGTTATATGACTTGATGTTATATGACTTCAAACAAATAAAATGATCTTTCAGCACATAAGATAGACACTAATAACAACAATAATCGAGACACAATTAGAAAACTTCCTGTGTTTCTGCTGGATAGCAAGTTAAAATAAAGTCAACACAGAGAAACTAATCAAAAAGCTCAGTTTGGTATGTTTTTAGAAGTATTTCTTACTGTTTTGACCTTAAGGTGTCAGTATACTTTAAACTTGCTGTTGTCTTAATGAATAATCTTCTCAAATAATACAGCAACAGCTAATAAAGTAATAATTCAGTACATGTGCAATGTGAGAAAATAGTGTAAAATAAGTAACACACTCCTTGCAGCGGCCTCTTCAGTTACCATGGAATTCTTACACTCATTGCATAGTGTATTAACTTCTGATAATAATGTGTTGTAGGTGAAATGAGATTTATATGACCACAATAAAAGACACAAATATTAGTTCCATGTTTATACTGTCTTCTTTCTTTAGTGTTCAGAATGAGGGAGTATGTAGCCTAAGGCTTAGAAGAATAGTTAATCAAGCAGTAGATATATATACACAACATGTAATGATGGGAGAACCCCCAGCATACAGTACAGTCTCTTCAAAAAAGTTCAAAAGAAACAGTAACTACTGCACAACAGGTGAAAAACGAAGGATTTGGCTCGAAAAAGAGTAATGTGTGAAGTCTTCAATTTCTACCAAAGCCTAGCCTTATTGAAATACCTCTAACAAAACACAAAAAACATTCTGGTTTCATGTAAAAGCTGTCAGTGGCACCACAATTCATCTCCAGACACTCATGGATAGCACATGAACTTACATTTGAGGGTAGAGAAGCAAAAACAGAAAAGCTGAACTCTGTTTTCAAATGTTCTTTTAAAAATTAATTTTTACACCATTGTTCAGGTAAGCCACATAGCTATTAGTGCCAGTAGCACTGAGAAATAGTTCAAAATTGCTGAAATTGGACCTGGTGGATTCTGTATCAGATTATACACAGAATTTTCAACTGAGTTAGCCCCTTTATTAATCCTACTAGGTCTCTGGGAGAAAAAAAGCTATGCTCAGTAGTTGGATGGCAGCACAGGTTACATCCATCTGTCAGAAGGGTAGCATTAAGTGGTCCACTAACTACTATCCAATATCTTTGGCATCCACTTGTTGTAGAATCTCATAAAACCAGTAAAACACTGGTTCTTTACAGAATCAAATACAGCTTCTAAAACGGCTTCCAACTTCTGATTACTTTCCAAATGAGTTAATGTGTAATATATTTAACATTAAGCATGAAAAAGTTTAGAAAAGATTTGAAATTATATTGTAAGTTCAATGTAAACCACTAAGTACTCTCATTATCAAACATTGTATGAGTATATCCTTGGTTATTTGTGCTCTGTTTTACGCAAAAACAAGTTTTTCAAGTCACTCAATGTTTATGACATCATATCTCCTAAATTCTGTGTCACAGAATGATACAATTTTGCAGGTACATTCAGTTGGAATGAGTGGGTAATGTGTACAAAATGTGTTGCGATTAAAGTTAGTAGTAAAGAAGAAATAAATTAAAATGTCATGCCTGATGTGGCAGTTGTACTGCATGAAAAAAAAAAGTGATAAATATTTTTAGGTTTTATTGTTTTGGAGGGGGGCGGGGGGTCAGCAAGATAAAGTGCTTCAAACATTTGAAATTATGTGTATAGTTTGCTGTAGGTGACTAAGTGCTCTCATTCTCAATTATTGGATAAACACAGTCTGGGTATTTGCACATGGGGAGTTACACTGCCTCAAGACATACACAAAGCTTGTAACTGTAATACTTGTCTTACTGTGTTGAACTTTTCACATAAGACTGTATCTCTTAATGAGTAGAATATGTCAGCATTTTAATTTTTAAATTTGGTCACCTTTTTATGAAATACTGAAAATCAAAGTTTTCATGGCCCAGGAAGCCATTAGACAGGCAATCTCCAATGGAGTCTGGTTTCTACGCTCCGTGTTAGTCGCTTAGTAACATATATATTCTGAGCTCAAACATAGTGACATCACTGTACAAAGCAGCATGGGTTCCGCAAACAATGGTCACACAAAACCCAACTTGTCCTTTTCTCACGTGACATTCAGAAAGTCAGGGATCAAGGCAATAGACACATTCAGTATTTCTTGACTTCTGAAGAGCATTTAACTCAGTACCACAGCAATTCATATTAATGAAAGTACAATCGTACACAGTATCAAGTGAAATTTGTGACCAGATTGAGGATACCTTGGTAGGGAGGATGCACCATGTCATCTTGGATGAAGCCACTGACAGATGTAAAAGAAACTGGAGTCCCCCCCCCCCCCCCACTTACCCTCCTTCTCCAAATAGGACTAACAGAAGATATTGAGCATATACAAAGAAGGGGACATAAACGGTGATAGGTTTGTTTGACTCATGGGAAAGAGTCACAGAAATGAGGAAGAACCCAAATTGTCAGACACTTTAAGACAGATGCCAACTAACCCTCATAAGCCTACTTATAGAGTACCAAGAACTGAAATCAAGTGAGCAATATAGGTATCTATTACAGAACTTTTCATATCATTCCCAAAGGGACCAAGAATACAACAATAGACTCATTACACTGTGCACAGAGGCACTGAAGAAGTGAAATGCAAATGGAGCAGGTAGAAAACCTAATAAATGGTACTATAGGAAGAAGTTCTTCCCATACACTTCAAAGGAATTTGCAGCATATGTAAGAATACAGAGTTTTTAGCAGAGATGCTGAGCTACAAATAGGCACAACAAAAAGACTGTCACAGAATGAGCTTTCGGCCAACAAGGCCTTTGTCAAAAAAAGACTACACACACACACTCACAAACACACTCATGCAAATGCAACTCACACACACATGACCACAGTCTATGGCAGCTGAGGCCAGACTACGAGCAGCAGCACATGAAGCCTCTCCCATTATGCTCTGCTGTTTGTAGTCAGGCTTCAGCTGCCAGAGACTGTGGTCACGTGTGTGTGAGTTGTGTTTGCATGTGTTTGTGTGTGTGTGTGTGTGTGTGTGTGTGTGTGTGTTTGTGTGTGTCTGTTGTCTTTTATGACAAAGGCCTTGTTGGCCAAATGCTCATTTTGTGACAATCTTTTTGTTGTGCCTATCTGTGACTCAGCATCTCCACTATATAGTGAGCAGTGACTATCCTCTTCATAATGTTGTTACATTCCATTCTGGATTTTCCATTGTTTGATTTTTCACTCATTCAACTATTTAATTCAATTTATATAGATTCAAAGACTGATGATTCCTGTTAGCTTCATAACAAGAGGCAGTGTTTATTGTGAATAGGCCTCTACCCTTTGAGGATGTAGGTATTTGTTATTCTTGATAAATATCAGTGTCAGAATATAAATAATATGCAAGCAGAAGTAGATAAATAGTACCTATTTAATACAAGTGAATAGTGGTATTAATTTTTGTGAGTTGTGGCTTTACTGCTAAATTTACTCTGTTAAATCTAGCCTACATAGATAAAATAGTGTTTGGCATTTTATAATAGTTAATTATTAACAGACTTTGAAGCTACACTATCTGCTCAAAAGTATCCGCACACCTATTAGCAGACATTAATATGGGCCAGGGCCGGCCAAACGCTGCACAGTGTGCAGATGTGCGGAGGTGCTGCACATGTGCACACGTGTGCGACAGCGACATCTGTTATTAGACATGTGTCCTAAATGAATGGCAGCAGCTCCACGTCCCTGTTTATGTGGTACAAGCAAGAGCGCAACATACCCAGTCTCGTTTACCCCTGATGACCGTAACCTTAACAGCAAAGTACTGAGAAATGGCAGGTACTGTGAAAAAGTAAAGGATGGGAGATCTATGTTCTTAGTCATTTAAAAATGACTGGGAACTGCAATGCTTTTTTGTAGCCGTTGGCGAAAACTCACAGTGTTTGCTGTGCCACCAAATAATAGGCGGCCAGTGTAAGTTTTCAATTGAAAGACACTACAATACATATCACAAAGACGAGTGTAGTGTACTCAACAGTGAAGAATGGTAAGCAAAATTAAATGTCCTTAGTCCTTAAGAAAATGGATGAGACACAATAACTCGATTTTACTGTACGTAAAAGTAACTGATACTTCTTGAACTCTTAGTTTCTTGTGTTACACTTATATCTATTTTACTGTATGCTGTACATTGTACTATTTTCAATTTTCCAGAATGAGAACCACACTAAATCTTCACTTCAAGCAAGTTTTAAAATCGCATTAAGAATTGCGCAATCTGGGAAACCCTTTTCCGAAGGGGAGTTTGTGAAAGGGTGTCATTGATGCTGCAGAACTTGTGTGTCCCACGAACATTAGCAGGTTTCAAGAAATTAGTCTATCCAAACAAACAGTGACAAGACATATCAGTGCTATGGCCGGCGATGTGCACAGGCAGCTAATAAATAAGGCTAAAGACTTTGTTGCTTTCTCTGTTGCGCCCGATGAAGCAACAGATTTTACAGATACAGCACAGGTTGTGATATACACACGAGGTGTCGATAACACACTTTGTGTAACAAAGGACATTTTGGACTTAGTACTTTTGAAAGGGACTACTACAGGTGCGGACTTACTCCAAGCTGTCGAGCAAGCGATTGATGGGGTCGGTATGGACTGGAATCAGTTAGTCTCAGTGACCACAGATGGAGCACCATCAATGCAAGGCCATCAGAGAGGACTCATAGCACGGATGCGCAAAAAGCTAGGGCGCACAGACGAGACGACGTATGGAATTCACCGTATTCTGCATCGAGAGGCGCTTTGTGCAAAATCAGTAACGTTAGCAAACATCATGCAAATTGTTGTGCGTACTGTAAACTATCTGAAGATACATAGGCTTACGCATCGCCAGTTTCGGCGGTTCTTGGAGGAATTAGGAGCGGAGTACGGTGACATACCTTACTATAATGAAGTACGCTGGCTCAGTCGAGGTAAAATGCTGAAAATATTTTTTGATTTACGTTTGGTCATAGTAACATTCTTACATGAGAAGGGAAAAAGTGAACCTATGTTGGAAGACCCTTGTTGGATATCATACCTTGCGTTTCTTGTGGACATTACATCTCACATGAACATCCTGAACGTCAGTTTGCAAGGTGAAAATAATTTAATATCTGACATGTTGGAAAAAGTAAATACCTTTGAAAGGAAGCTTGTGCTTTGGGAGAGCCTGCTATTGACAGAAAACACTGCACATTTCCCGACTCTTGGACTGGTCCATGAAAGTGCTAGATTTCAAGAATACGTGTCAATAATTGTAAAAATTAAGAAACAATTTCGAGCACGATTTGCAGATGTTACTAGTTTTTCCCCTGTCATTCGCCTCTTTGTTCGACCGTTCTCGTCATCAGTTGAATATACTCCGAACGATCTACAGATGGAACTGATCGACCTACAGTGCAATACAAGACTAAAGGACAAGTTCTTTGCAATGCAGAGTACAAAAGAATTCTACGAAAATTTTTCACAACAAGAATTTCCACGCCTGCACCAAGAAGCCGCACGAGTTATGTCCATGTTCAGGTCAACATATGTTTGTGAAAGATTTTTCTCGGTGATGAAAATGAATAAATCAAGGTTTCGATCAAGCATAAGTGATGAAAATCTTCACAACTGCTTGCGTTTGTCAATGAGCCGTGCTTTTGTGCCCAATATTAACTATATCATTTCTCATGAGCAGTGATAAATGTGTTTGGATTTATTCCTTTCATAATTAAAAATTGTTTACTAACTGTGCATTATTGCCTCATTCTGCTCCATGTTACATTATTATCAGGAAAATTGGTCATTAAACCGATTGTTCCAATGTATACTTACATTTAGGGTTTTTTTTTTTTAATGTGTGAAGGGCTACGCACAGCTGAAGTTGATAAAACATAACATTCATATAATTGTCGGTTATTATGCAGATTTCAGACGGAACTGATGAAAGATATAGCAATAATGGTATTGAAATAACAGGTGATCATCGAGAGGTCTGCAGTTATCATTCTGTTCAGAGGTCAGTGAGACAGAAATTATGTGGGTCTAACTGAAAGCACTGAGAATTAGTTACAGGAAACCTTGCATTAGTTTAATGTTATTTGAAATCATGAATAAGATTTGTTGGAAGTCGCTAAGTGCTCTCTTTCTTAAATACTAGATCAAAAACATTCCACGTATTTACGTGCCGTCAGTCAAGCTGCCTTAATAAAAACCCACAGTTGTTAACTGTATTACTTGTCTTACTGGGTTAAGCTGTTAATTTAAAAGTAGACATCTCAATGAGTACACTGTAACAGTATTTTAAATGTTTAATACGTGAAATACTTTCCCATGGTTGGCTTGCAAGCTGTGGAAAGAGCACTAGAATGCGCTGGTGCAGAGTATCCCAGTAAGTGGATAAAGTGACATCTGTGTGTAGAAACATTCACTACATGAACACTGATGGCTGCGGCGTGCACACTGTGACCCAGAAGTTGCACATGTGCAGGAGCACCGCACGCGTGCAGAAATTCTGACCGGCCCTGATATGGGCTGTGCCTACCCTACACCTTTATGACAGTTTGAACTCTGCTGGGAAGACTTTCAGTAAGGTGTCTGAATGACATTGAAGGAAAGCCCATTCTTACTAAAGAGCTGAAGCCAGAAAAGGTAGCAGTGTTGGACACTGGGCTCTGTAGTAATGGCAACATGCTAAAACATCCCAAAAGTGTTCCACTTTGTTCAGGTTTGTACTATGGGCAGGCCGGCCCCAAAGATGCTGATTTATGACTTGGTGCATTGTTAAGCTAATACAATCATCATCTCTGAACTGTTCTACTATATGCACATAATGCTATTACGTATGTTCATACCATTTCCCATTTAATGTTCTCATAAGCGCAAAACCAATGAGATACACTCAAATCTACAAAGGTGCATCAATATTTAAATGATCTGTTACACATCCTTAACTGACATAGTCGGCTGGCATAGCGTAGTACTGAGAAATTTTTAACACCAGAACAGCGGCAAATGTGATACCTCTGGAACAGTGGGAATGGAACATTTGAACCCTAATGAGATTACCATTAAAAATTCACAATACAGTTAAATAAGAGTTAATTTTTTCCATTCATGTTTCTATCATGTACACATTTGAGTCAAAGTTATACATCAAATTCGCAACACTACTGTTTTGGATACACAGCATTGCATGCCTACCCAGAAATGTGACCTAGTTCATAAGTTCCTAGCATTTCTCAATTACTTCATTTTTTGTTTCAAATATTACAGTCTCCCTTTGAGCAAATTAATGGAGCTTTCAGTACACATTTTTCTCTGGAAGTTGTCTCATATTTCTCACAGATGTCACTGGTCTCATTTCCTTTGCATGTTCCAAGTTGTAATTTCTTTCCTTTTGTAATTTCTCCAGTCTTATCACTGCTTCCTCTTTCTATTGGCTTTTTTACACCTGTTCTGCTCTTTCTTGTTTCTCATTTTTCAGCTAAAGAATGAATGCCATCCTCTGCAGGTTAATCTTGGTTATTTTGATTGTAGATGATCTACACATTTATTTCTACTGGGTCTGTTAGGTTATTGTACAAGAAATGCAGTGACCATCTCCTGCAAGCAACCTTAGCTGAATATTTACCACTCATCTGATCAGTCATGGCCACTCTATACTTCAAAGCATTATAGAAACTAACAGTTTCTAGCTTCCTCTTTTCATCTTCATTCAGTGGTACACCTGGATATAGCACACTGAGAATAATGATATTCTTATTATATTTCCCTTGGTACTCTGTCAGGGTGTATTGTGGCTAATCAGTCTTCTTCAAGATGATGGTGGAATGTTAGTTTGAATTGTTCTTCTTCACACAGCTGGGCATTTCTCAGTTAATCTTGTTCATTGTTCTCACTAATGATATTTTCGTCGGTTGAATTTTCCTGGCAAGCTGAAGCGATGTGAAGAAGTTGTCTGTTGTCACTTTCCTTCCTTGGTTTAGGAATGGCTCCATCAGGCGAAGTATGGCACACTTTCCCAATAGATGTTTGTCTGATCATCCTTCCTAATTGTTAAGGTATGGAAAGCCACTGGAAATGAACTTAGAAGCCATGTCTGCACTATCCAGAACCTCAGTCCACATTTGTCAGGTTCATTTCACATTAACTGGGTATTCCTGCACCTTGTTTTGCTCACAAGTAACTGTTTGTAAATTCTAATATTTTCATAGTTGCAGTAAAAGTGGAAGCAGTTCTGCATGATTTAGTTCCATATTTCCATTGAACTTGAGACGATGTGTCACCAAAGTGGAAGAATTGTTTTTGTGATTTTACCTCTGCTAACATTAGGCCTGCAACTAATCCAATCAAAAGGTCATCCAAGGAAACACTTTTAGCCCAAAAACACCTCTGGTGTACATAATACTAATCACTGGCTTTCAATTTCCCCAACAATACAGTCCAAGTGGTGGTTTTTATTTCACTTCAAGCAGTGATTATCAAAAAGAAGTCAGACGGCAGTGATGATGGAATCATCCACTCGGTGGCAGGCATTTGTAGTGAGCTGTCCTCTCTCCTTCAGGATGTTCGAAGCAGCCCTTCTTCCAGGCGATGGTGTTTTAGCGACCTTCCGTTCCATTTCAAGCTGATATCTTCACTGCTGTGGTGAAAAAAACTGAGGTGGGCAGACATTTACTGGCAGTAACTTCTTCTCATTCTCACTAGCTTCATTGTCAGATGTCTGTGGCAGAAAATCACAGTCTGAACCTGATAAGTCATTTGCTGACTCAATATCTTCTGAGTTCTCCAGAATACACAAATCCCTTCATTAGTAGGGCCACACTGATGTGACATAACTGTAAATGCATGTAAAAGAAAAAAAAAATTCTACCTAACTGACAAGGCAAGTAACTACAGCAACAAATGAAATATGACTGAAAAATTACACTACAGTGTCCTAAGTGTAAACATTTCCAACAATGTATCATCATTCGAGGCAGTGATTGTTGATCAAAGCAAAATGCAATGCAAATACATTTATGTGTATGAGAACAGCAATACTCTAAAAAGGAGTTATGCCAGGGGACAAATGACCCCCTCCCACTGTTCTACGTACACTTAACAAAATTTCTATTAAATTGTGAAAATTCAGCCAAGTGCACTACACTATTGTGAAAAGAAGACACAAGGAAAAGCCACAAAGTTAAAAACTGTATTAGTACAACAAGAAAGAATAAAGTAGATGCTGATATGACTTACAGAATGTCACTTCAATTCATGACCTATCATTGCACTCTCCTATCAGCAACAACTACTTGCATACATACAATTACGAGGGCAGTTCAATAAGTAATACAACACATTTTTTTTCTGAAACAGGGGTTGTTTTATTCAGCATTGAAATACACCAGGTTATTCCCCAATCTTTTAGCTACACAACACTATTTTTCAACGTAACCTCCATTCAATGCTACGGCCTTACGCCACCTTGAAATGAGGGCCTATATGCCTGCACGGTACCATTCCACTGGTCGATGTCGGAGCCAACGTCGTACTGCATCAATAACTTCTTCATCATCCGTGTAGTGCGTCCCACGGATTGCGTTCTTCATTGGGCCAAACATATGGAAATCCGACGGTGCGAGATCGGGGCTGTAGGGTGCATGAGGAAGAACAGTCCACTGAAGTTTTGTGAGCTCCTCTCGGGTGCGAAGACTTGTGTGAGGTCTTGCATTGTCATGAAGAAGGAGAAGTTCGTTCTGATTTTTGTGCCTACGAACACGCTGAAGTCGTTTCTTCAATTTCTGAAGAGTAGCACAATACACTTCAGAGTTGATCGTTTGACCATGGGGAAGGACATCGAACACAATAACCCCTTCAGCGTCCCAGAAGACTGTAACCATGACTTTACCGGCTGAGGGTATGGCTTTAAACTTTTTCTTGGTAGGGGAGTGGGTGTGGCGCCACTCCATTGATTGCCGTTTTGTTTCAGGTTCGAAGTGATGAACCCATGTTTCATCGCCTGTAACAATCTTTGACAAGAAATTGTCACCCTCAGCCACATGATGAGCAAGCAATTCCGCACAGATGGTTCTCCTTTGCTCTTTATGGTGTTTGGTTAGACAACGAGGGACCCAGCGGGAACAAACCTTTGAATATCCCAACTGGTGAACAATTGTGACAGCACTACCAACAGAGATGTCAAGTTGAGCACTGAGTTGTTTGATCATCTCGAACGAGTGTGTTCGCACGCTCCACCATTGCAGGAGTCACAGCTGTGCACGGCCGGCCCGCACGCGGGAGATCAGACAGTCTTGCTTGACCTTGCGGCGATGACGACACACGCTTTGCCCAATGACTCACCATGCTTTTGTCCACTGCCAGATCACCATAGACATTCTGCAAGTGCCTATGAATATCTGAGATGCCTTGGTTTTCCGCCAAAAGAAACTCGACCACTGCCCGTTGTTTGCAGCGCACATCCGTTACAGACGCCATTTTAAGAGCTCCGTACAGCGCTGCCACCTGTCGGAAGTCAATGAAACTATACGAGACGAAGCGGGAATGTTTGAAAATATTCCACAAGAAATTTCCGGTTTTTTCAACCAAAATTGGCCGAGAAAAAAAATGTGTTGCATTATTTATTGAACTGCCCTCGTAGAATACAACTATTCATAATTAAAAAATTTAGGGTACCTGTTAAGGGAGGATGCCAACTGACTGTGAAGTTTCAAACGTTATTTGAGGGAAAAGTTAAGAGAAATAGGAGAAACAAATAACAAGGACAGCCACAGTGAAATAAAACAGTAAGAAGAGAAAAGTTTAGTAATCCTTATAGATAACCTGCATGCTGGATCAGAACTTGCTTTTCACTAGGAATACCGGTATACTCCCATATAACTGAAACACTTAGGTTAAAAGTTTCAACAACACAGTACTTTTTTATACTGGTAGGTGCAAATACTGAGTCAGTCATTTTCTCATGTATACTAAGAGCTCCAATGTTTGGGCATTGTCCTCGAGATAAAAAATTCTAGATCTAACTCCTTGCTCAGGACACAGTTTTAACAGTTAAACATGATAATTACCAGCTGAGGCTGTTACACATTAATATTTATTGTGATTTAATTTTGGGCATTCAAAATTTTCAAGCAAATATTACATATGCAAATAGGCATAAATAGAGCCATTATTCTGAATTTCAAATGGGTATAAGCAGTGTCCAAGCCACATAATAAACAGATATACATAAAATCATGCAAAAAACATGATAGTAAGATGTGTATATATTGGGAGAGTTCAAGGAAAGTGTAGTGCACCTATGAAGGAGATCACACTCAGAACCATTCTTGAGTATGGCTTGGGTGTTTGTGATCCTCACCATGTTAGGTAAAAGAAGACACAGAACAATTCAGAGGCTTGCAATTAGATTTTTCTAGTTACATTGATCAACATGAGGGAGTTACGTAAATGCTCTGCAAGCTCAGATGGGAATCCTCCAAGAGAAGGCAACCTTTTCACAAAATACCATTCTAGAAGTTTTGAGAAACAGTATTCAATAAACTGCAAAATGATTCTACTACCTCCATCATTCAGCTCATGTAAGGAATGTTGAAGACAAAATAAGAGAGATAAGGGATCATTTAGGGACTTACAGGCATTCATTTTCCACCTCTCCATTTGTGATTTGAATAGGAAAGGGAACACCTATGCTAATTCCCTCAACAGGCACAGTATAGTGAATTGAAGAATTTGTGGATGTAGATCAAATATGGACAGTAAAGATGTCGATAGTAATTAGTTCAATATGGTAATCACTTATGTAACCTTCATTTGAATATACATGTACTTTAAAGAGACAACTGTATTTCTGTCATCAAAAATCAGATGGGTGTGAAACCTGTATTAGGATATGAAAAAACCATAATTTTTACACTTGGTATTTTTATATATATTAAATGCCGTTAATTTTAATTTTCAAGTTAGTTTTCCTGGTGGTAAATTTGTGCATGCCAGTAAAATATCATAACTATAAGTTGTTTAACAAATGACTGTTAGTAGCCTGAAAGTACAGAACTTTCTGATGATTTTTCTTCTTAACAGGAGATGCGTTGGCTTGACTACTTTTGCCATTTTGTTATCGATGAATTTCGGTTGGCATATTCACTCTTTTCTGGCTGTTGTCACGTGACTTGTAGTTTGTGCACTATAGTAGTTGAGCAACACTTACAGACAGGTATCTGGAACCCAACTCTGTCTAGATATGCATCTATGCAAACTCCAAGTGAAGTGAGAAACATCGGTTGTGAGTTTTAGTTAATATATGTCGTTTCTGCATTTCATAGAACAACTCAAGTTATTTCTGTGGGGGCTCTCAAAACTCTCATGCCTTTTGCTGTAATAATTTGTATGAGAAGGCTTTCATTTTACAAAAGTGTGTAAACACAAAATGGTATTATGCAAAGGATAGTTGCTGCTCATCACATAGCAGAGATTCTGAGTCAAAGAAAGATAGGCACAACAAAAAGACTGTCAGAAAATGAGCTTTTGGCCAACAAAGCCTCAGCAGACAGCGTGGTCATGTGTGTGTGAGTTGCATTTGCATGCACGTGTGTGTGTGTGTGTGTGTGTGTGTGTGTGTTCTATTGCCGACAAAGGCCTTGTAGTTGGAAGCTTTTTGTTGTGCCTATCTGTAACTCAGCATCTCTGCTATATGGTGAGTAGCAACTATCCTTTTCATAATATTGTTACATTCCATCATGGATTTTCCATTGTTGAATTTTAAACACAAAATATGTTGCATTATTTTCATGTGACTGTGAACTCTAATAACTGTTTACTGTAGTACTTAACCCTCCAAGGAAATATGAAATACTCACTACTCACAAGGAAACCAAAGTGATTTTAATTTCATCTTCCACTTTTACGTTTTTAAAAATATCAAAAACTATAAAATGTATATAAAAAACAAAGATGCTGTAACTTACCAAATGAGAAAGCGTTGGTCTGTTGATAGACACAATAAAAAACATACAAACACACACAAAAAATTTCAAGCTTTTCCAATCCAAGGTTGCTTCATCAGGAAGGAGGGAAGGAGAGGGAAAGACGAAAAGATGTGGGTTTTAAGGGAGAGGGTAAGGATTCATTCCAGTCCTGGTACTGGAAAAACTTATCTTAGGAAGAAAAAAGGACAGGTATACACTCGCACACACACCCATATCCATCCGCACGTATACAGACACAGGCAGACATATGTAAATGCAAAGAGGTTGGGCAGAGATATCAGTCGAGGCAGAAGTACAGAGGCAAAGATGCTGTTGAATGACAGGTGAGGTACGAGTGGCGGCAACTTGAAATTAGTGGAGGTAGAGGCCTGGTGGGTAACAGGAAGAGAGAATATATTGCAGGGCAAGTTCCCATCTCTGGAGTTCTGATAGGTTGGTGTCAGTGGGAAGTATCCAGATAACCCGGACGTGTAACACTGTTCCAAGATGTGCTGGCCGCGCACCAAGGCATGTTTAGCGACAGGGTGATCCTCATTACCAACAAACACTGTCTGCCTGTGTCCGTTCATGCCAATGGACGGTTTGTTGCTGGTCATTCCCACATAGAAGGCTTCACAGTGTAGGCATGTCAGTTGGTAAATCGCGTGGGTGCTTTCACACGTGGCTCTGCCTTTGATCGTATACACCTTCCAGGTTACAGGACTGGAGTGGGTGATGGTGGGAGGGTGCATGGGGCAGGTTTTACACTGGGGGCGGTTACAAGGGTAGGAGCCAAAGGATAGGGAAGGTGGCTTGGGGATTTCATAGGGATGAACCAAGAGGTTACGAAGGTTAGGTGGATGGCGGAAAGACACTCTTGGTGGAGTGGGGAGGATTTCATGAAGGATGGATCTCATTTCATGGCAGGATTTGAGGAAGTCATATCCCTGCTGGAGAGCCACATTCAGAGTCTGATCCAGTCCCGGAAAGTATCCTGTCACAAGTGGGGCACTTTTGGGGTTCTTCTGTGGGAGGTTCTGGGTTTGAGGGGATGAGGAAGTGGCTCTAGCTATTTGTTTCTCTACCGGGTTGGGAGGGTAGTTGCGCATTGCGAAAGCTCTTTGAATTTACATATGCCTGTGTCTGTATATGTGCAGATGGATATGTGTGCGTGTGTGTGTGTGCGAGTGTATACCTGTCCTTTTTTCCCCCTAAGGTAAGTCTTTCCGCTGCCGGGATTGGAATGACTCCTTACTCTCTCCCTTAAAACCCACATCCTTTTGTCTTTCCCTCTCCTTCCCTCTTTCCTGATGAAGCAACCTTGGGTTGCAAAAGCTTGAAATTTGTGTGTGTGTGTTTGTGTGTTTTTTATTGTGTCTATCAACAGACCAACACTTTCTCGTTTGATAAGTTACAGCATCTTTGTTTTTTATATATATATTTTTCCCACGTGGAATGTTTCCCTCTATTATATTCAAAAACTATAAAATGACATAGGTAACAGTCACCTGAACTCAAGAATAAAATTATGAAAGAAAAAGGTGAACATAAAAATTACATCACTATGCAAACAACTAGTGCATGCTACTTAATAAACATGTAGACAAAGAAACTTATGGCTTGAACCTTATTTTAATTTATAACGTTAAGGGCAGCCAATAACAGAATATTTAACTATAAAAACAGCAACTGTTCCCATTTTTATATGCTGATGACTATTCTAAAACCAGAAATAAAAAATAATTTTTTTCTTGTAGTGTTTCAGTGTATAATGTAAATATTTTTCACAGGCAAAAGTTCACATAAACTTCTTCTGTTACAGCTGTTCATATTTATTCATAACACAAACATACAGCATAAGTTTTCAGCTAACAAAGAGACTGGAAGAGAGTAATGAAATTAGGCTGATAACATTATCCATTTAATATAAGTTATGGCAACCTTATTTCAGACATTATGGGAATATATCTTTATAGTCATTTCAGAAATAGGACAGGTTTGGAAACAAATGCAGGAACAGCAGGCCAACCATACAGCTGAGTTCAGCAAGCTGGTGACATCAGGCATGGCTCATATTTTCACAGTTATTTTGTGCAAAAATGCTATGACATACAAGAAGTGCAAGCCAACTTTCAAGATGATGAATTAAACTGTAATGCAGGATATAGAACACTACTACAGGGACTAGCTCAGAAGTGGAGCAGTGACTTGGTGATTTAACCTGAATGTTTGTGTCTCCATGAAGTTGCTGGTAAACCATAACTGCGTTTGTGAAACTTATCATTTATTTGAAATATATCTGAAATATTGTTACTAAAAAAACAATGTGTCTCATTAGAATAAAAACAACACATACATATATTAAACCAAAATATCAACAAAAGATATTAAAGAGTCATGGAGAAACAAGCAGCACAAACAATTAGCTGAAAGTTACTACCTCAAAAACATAATACTCCTAATGTCTGATAAAAATTAAGATTACAGTTTTGAAATCTGAAATAAGAAAATCAACACTGTTTGAGATAGGTACAGAATACCCATTTATCATATGCAGCAGTATGAACAATCAGAGCAGGGCTGATAAGACACAAACAGAAAAATCTCAAAACAGATGTAATTCTCATAACATAAAACTTCCTGGAGTAAATGAATTAATCATTAGATTTCTAGGCAGTTTCTTAATTAAGGGAAGAAGGAAACAGAAGAAGTTGAGGGGAAGACACATTGGTGACAGGTGGAAGGATACACAGCTATGGAGTCAAAATTAAGCATAAAATTAGATGCAGAAAGAACTGACTACAGTAACAGCTGAGATTAGAAGTCTAGAGAGCTGAATTTTAATGAATATTTCTTTTCTATTTACATTCATGGGCAAATGAATTAGAGACACTAACAAAATAGCATACAGCAACCCTTTAACCCCAGTGACAATAGTGACAAGTCACACCATGATCTCCACAAGATAACAAAATTATTGTTGGGAAATCACTCTCAGCTATGACTACTCAACTACTCTCCACAGGTCACAGGCACTGACTGCAGCTGACTCTGAGGTTCACTGTCTCACTTGATGCTATTTGAGGTGTACTAAGTAGAGGTTAGGTAACTCAGGGGTATGCGTGGGGAGAGTTCCTCATAGCTTTATAAAACAATTCATGAATGATTAGGCGGCAAACTGTTTTCTTGGAGGCACCACCTGGGGGACCTGTGATAATTTTTGGGAGTGCTTAATAAGCTGGGGAAAATGGTTTTTCCTCTTTTTTAATTGTATCACTTGCTTTAGATAACAGTGTTGACACTGTTCGTTGTGTAGTATAACATGAACTGCATCACTCACTGGTTACAGATATTGGTTACAGATTTTTGTATTTTATAGCATGGAGTCACTGTTGGCAGTAATGATAAATGTTAAATTTGTTTGTTGTTGTGTTTGGCCATCCTGTTGCCTCTACTCTGGTGAACATTTAACTCCCAGTGTATGAAGAAATCCCATTCAGTTCTAACAACTGCAATTGTGGAGTATCTGTGCTGAAGTTTACAGCAGGTGTGCAACTGGTTAGGAACAGTTTGTAACCTGCTATGTTCCATCAGCCAACAATTTTCTCAGTTTCAGTCTTTATCTATTTAGAAGTATAGTGCATTCATATAGAATTCTATACAAGAGAATCTAGTGTTTTTACCAACTCTGGCATATAGTGATGGAACTGTTGTTGTTGTGGTCTTCAGTCCTGAGACTGGTTTGATGCAGCTCTCCATGCTACCCTATCCTGTGCAAGTTTCTTCATCTCCCAGTACCTACTGCAACCTACATCCTTCTGAATCTGCTTAGTGTATTCATCTCTTGGTCTCCCTCTACGATTTTTACCCTCCACACTGCCCTCCAATGCTAAATTTCTGATCCCTTGATGCCTCAGAACATGTCCTACAAACCGATCCCTCCTTCTAGTCAAGTTGTGCCACAAGCTCCTCTTCACCCCAATCCTACTTAGTACCTCCTCATTAGTTATGTGTTCTACCATGATGGAACTAAGCAACTGAATAACATCAGTCTACAGGCTGGCATTGTTTCAGAGCCACAAATATTCAAAACTATCTTGGCAATGGATACTGAAGCTACAGATCTTGCAGCACTGGAACCACACAGCTATAAATTAAATGTGCAGATGGATGAAACTGCAGACATTGTGCCTTTGCAGGCAAAAAAGTGAAAATGCACTGAAACAGTTCTGCAATATGGATACTTCTATTTCTGCAATTACTGAAGACAGAGGCATGTGTTTGATTTGTAATGAATGCTTAGCAAGCAAAAGCTTGAAACCTACAAAACAGAAAAGACATATACTTACAAAACATGTTTTCCATTGCAATACACCTGTTAAGTTTCTTAAACAGTTAACTGAATTATGAAAAATATAAATAAATGTCTATGGATCATATAAATTTGTTGATAAGATCATCCTATGAAACTTCTCACTTAAATCTTACGGGATAATAAACACTTAGCAAGTGAATACCTGAAACCCAAAAAACTGAAAGGACATCTACTTGCAAAATATATTTCCTATTCCACTACACCTTGAATGGTTACTGGGATCTTCTAAAGACTAAAAAAGTCTATCAATCTCATGTACTGATTATAAGAGCATGCTATTAAACTTCCCAATTAATTTCAAAGGGCTACGGGGATACTTGAAAATTTAAAAGAGTCCATTAATCCCGTATATTGGTTGATACGAGCATGCTATTAAACCTCCCAGTTAATTTTAAAAGATATGAAATCATATACTATAGCAAAGACCTCATTTTATTTGTAGCAATATGAATGAGTGAAATTACTCACATTTTGCAAATTAACTTAAAAAAAAAACTCCTGTGAAATGAAACAGTAGGTAAACACATTCTGGAAATTAGCAGCGACCACTGTCAGCAACTAATGGCAACATATGCCACATATTATGCTGACAAGATAACAGCATATGCAGGATCTGAGCACTTGTTAGTCATCTTTTTCTAAATTAATGTGATAAACTGGAATCAAGGTTCAGTAAATTTTTATTGTACAGAGTATGATGGCCACAAAGGCGACCAGCTCAGAAACAGTTCTTATGGTCAAAAAATTAAGTAATATTGTTTTTGTCTCTAAATAAATTTGAATATGTCAATTTCTCCCATGTGGAAAATTGTATGTGCAAATCATGGTATTTATCAGATATCAGGAATGAGTTTTTCACTCTGCAGTGGAGTGTGTGCTGTGTGCCGGACCGAGACTCGAACTCGGACATTCACCTTTCGCGGGTATGTGCTCTACCAACTGAGCTACCCAAGCACGACTCACACCCCGTCCTCACAGCTTTACTTCTGACAGTACCTCATCTCCTACCTTCCAATTTTACAGAAGCTCTCCTGCGAACCTTGCAGAACTAGCACTTCTGAAAGAAAGGATATTGTGGAGACATGGCTTAGCCACAGCCTGGGGGATGTTTCCAGAATGAGATTTTCACTCTACAGCGGAGTGTGCACTGATATGGAACTTCCTGGCAGATTAAAACTGTGTGCCGGACCGAGACTCGAACTCGGGACCTTTGCCCCTGGCTGTGGCTAAGCCATTTCTCCGCAATATCCTTTCTTTCAGGAGTGCTAGTTCTGCAAGGTTCGCAGGAGAGCTTCTGTAAAGTTGGGAAGGTAGGAGACGAGGTACTGGCAGAAGTAAATCTGTGAAGATTGGGCGTGAGTCATGCTTGGGTAGTTCAGTTGGTAGAGCACTTGTCCGTGAAAGGCAAAGCTCCCGAGTTCAAGTCTCGGTCCGGCACACAGTTTTAATCTGCCAGGAAGTTTCATATCAGCGCACACTCCGCTGCAGAGAGAAAATCTCATTCTGGAAACATCCCCCAGGCTGTGGCTAAGCCATGTCTCCGCAATATCCTTTCTTTCAGGAGTGCTAGTTCTGCAAGGTTTGCAGTAAAGTTGGGAAGGTAGGAGACGAGGTACTGGCAGAAGTAAAGCTGTGAGGACGGGGTGTGAGTCGTGCTTGGGTAGCTCAGTTGGTAGAGCACTTGCCGCGAAAGGCAAAGGTCTCGAGTTCGAGTCTCGGTCCAGCACACAGTTTAAATCTGCCAGGAAATTTCATTTATCAGATATATTTGAGGAACTCATGAGCAACAAGGAAAAGCAGAACATGTTTACAATGAAACATAAAATTCAGACTTTTGAAAAAATTTCATTTTAAGTATAAGGTAGAAAATAAATAGCTTGAATTGTTTTTATGTACAGATGACTTTATTGTTGAAAAGAAGTTTGATTTTGATTTGGTAAAACGCAGTAAACTCAGCACACCAGACAAAAGATTAAACAATGCCTAGAGGCACCTCACTAATACTGCGTAATGTCAACTCTATCCTTGATAATGAACTCATATGGCATATCCAGCTGGAGCCATTCACTGATGATTAAATCCCCTTGAACTACCAAACTACAGTGATCTTGACTGTAATATTTGTTCAGCTGTTCCAGGTAGCCCGAAACATTTCCTATGGGATAGAGAATGGGTGATTTAGCATGACAGTTGATGCATGATAGAGTGCCTGTGTATTCGTTAATCCAAGAACATATGTGCACTGCCAAATGAAAATGGCTGTTGTCATCTGGAAAGCCAGGAGTCTCCATGGTAGACTCATCAAGAAGGTGTAGAAGAAAAGGCAACACCTGATCACCAAGAATGTTTTCGGTAGTATGTTTGAATAGCATCAAGTCATGGTAGTAAAAACTGTCCCAAAACAACAAAGTACCATATCCTGCCTGAATTACGCCCTTCTCACACACCAATTAAGTGCTTAATTGGGCTGTCGATGCACTGTTTAAAAGCAAGCAAAATAGTACATGTCCAATAAGCCACTGTCCAATTTATGCATTGTTTCTCCCACTGGAAACATGTAGCTTTATGAGCCACTGTGAACAATGGCCTTTTACAAGGTACCAAACTTCAAATGTCCATTGCATGCATTCTCAATGTTCACTTGGAAATTGGTAGAAATGGACCTGCATTCACTGACAGCAGCAATTCCTGGTGGTGGTCCTTTCTTTTTTTTAAAAAAAAAAAAAAAAAAAAAAAACCAGACCACATTCATATACCAACATATTAGGCAACTTCATTCACAGGGCTGCCATTCTGTGATGTCTCCACAGCAACACGTCTAACTGAGCTTATCCCATGTACCCAACAGGCAAATACACAGCATTTCACACCCACAACTAATGTCAAAGGTGGAGAAGCACAAGACCACCTAGTACCAGTGTTCCAAAGCATCTAGTGCACTCTTCAAAAGGAGAGACTAATGTTTTGACTGGTGGGCTTAATCGTGAACATAATTTTCTTCAGCCACATTGGATTCAAAATCCTTTCACCATACAAATGAAACAGGTGAAACATCTCTCACATAAATTGCAATTTTCAAATATGCAGTTGTTAAGGTAGGATTTGGAGTACTGCCAGATGATCACAATTCTTCTGCCACTTATCTGTGTGAATAATTTTCATAATTATGGTCATTAATTCAAAATATCGCTCAAGTGTTCAGAACATTGAGAGTGGCATGATACCAACAGTGATGGACATTAAGTCACATTTCAAGATGGTGTGTCAGAGTTATCAGTCACATTCATCATGTTAATGGTAAATTTATCTTTTTCCAGCCTTCTATGAAATATGTTATGTTAAAATTGTAGGTGATAAATTAATTAATAGTGTCTTTTTAAATTTTATTATGTCCTTCTTTTTGTTCATTTCATTATTGATGTCCAATCCACTATTTTAATGTAGTTCCTTAATGACATATTTGTTTAGTTCAATTTTTTTTCCCTAAAATAGAGTTCTCACATAAGAATTTTATCCATCAGGATCTCGATAAACAGGGATATTGAGACAGAGTTCATGCAGAAAAATACACATGTAAAGTAGTTTATTGGTTGCCTGTATATGCTGTTAGGACTAATAGCATTTATAACAGTGACTGGGAGTTTCAAAGAAATGCACTTGTACGATAGGGGGTCAATGAGAAAAAAGTCTGAGAAGCCCTGCTGTAGGCAAACAAACATATTCACATGTTTATATAGTGGGTTCCCATATATTTGTCAATTAGAAACAATAGCATATGTATCTTGGACCCCATTTCACTCCATGTCAATATGTCTCACACTTGATTACTTCCACCGTCAGCTTAAACATTATCCTGTTGATAAGCAAGATTCTTGGCTTCTGGTTTTCACCACTCATATTATACCATCAGAGGTATGAACATATATTGTAAGTCATCAATTCAGGTGATCTTCCTCCATTCTTTGCATAATTTGAGCACTCAGTGGTAATGTTCCTGAGCCTATGCTGAGCTCTGGTTCCAGGAAATGTGATGAAAGCAGATACATGACTGAGGGGGAGGTTGGTGGTGGACAAGGGGAATCTGTATCCACATCAAGGAGATTGTTCTGAATGGTTTTGCTGCTCACAAGTTGCTATTATCTAGAACTGAATTAGCAAGTGGTTTGCTGCATTGTGCCCATTTGTCTGCTGTTAAAACTTGTGACTGTTAGCAGCAATCATTATCATTAGCAATTGGTAACACACACACAATCATTCACTCAAATAAACACACCTTGCTAAGACAGAACTGCCATCTTCGGCAACATGGACCAGAATGGCACTGCTTGAGTGAATGAATATGTTTCCTTTTCAGACAAAGGCTCCGGCCAAAAGATAATGTGTAAGTGTCTTTTCGATGTGCCTGTCTGAAACTTAACATTTCATTTTAAGGTAAGTAGCAATCTATCTTTTCCTTATATTGTTGATATTCCAACCTTGAGTTTCCATTGTTTCATTAGCAATTTATTGCAGAGAGCAATTTGGTCTGGCAGCAGTGGTTTTCTGCAAACTGAGGTACACATTGCACTATCTCGCCATTGTCACTTGAAGAGTCCAATGCCTGCATAACAAAAGAGTTGTAGTGACACAAACACTGGGCACCCACAATCTGGCAATGTTCGAATAAATAGATATCACACGTCTTGGCCATCTGCCATCACATCAGTGACCAGTACAAGGACTGACAAAGTCCTACTAATATAGTACACACAGCTATTCCATTAGTCTTGGAAACATTTACAACTAATTCAATTGCCCATGAAGTGAATACGTCTGTCAGCCATGCTCCAGTTGTGAGTCATTCATAGCCTGCTAAGAAGGCACTCCACTTCTATACTCTACAATGTCACAGAGCTTTCTTTCCCCTCCCAAATCAGTATTTAGTGCTCATTTTTTTGCAATTTTCTGTATAAGTACTTAGTGCTCATACTAATTTTCAAGCTAACACTAAATCGAATCTCCATCTTCCCAATATATACAGATACTATACCCAATATGTTTTAAGAGCTGAAATATTTAGCATTAGTCTTTTACATCAATTACTATAAAATAACTGCATAATGACAAACCTTTAATAGCACATTTACCTTCTACTTCAGACTAGATCACTGCTATGAAGAGAAAACTATTTTATGTATATTACTTAAGATTACATGCCTGTGCTGTGATGTATTATAAAATTATTACAATGCTCACTCATTGTAGCTCTTATGAACAGACTAGTGAAAAATATTTCAGTGTACCATGAAAATATTGAGACCAACAGTTATACTTTCCTAACTCTATATGATTAATATCAAACATACAGAAGATGCTTCTTTACTCTGTTTCAGCTTTACCCATCAAGAAACTGGCTTTTTACAAAAAGTGTTGCCAATAATTTAAAAAGTGATGCCCATAATTTATTATTGCTAAAACTTTCTGAGGCTCTTTGCAGATAATGCAGTTGTATAGACAGAAGTCACTTCAACAGAAAATTATTGTCAAATGCAAAGAAAGCACTTGATATCCCACCAGACTGAAAAGTAGCTGTCTTTTCACTCCCCCCTCCCTGTCTGATTCTAAAACAGGCAGAAACACAAAAATTCAAACCACTGCCTTCCCATGCTCAGATCTTAAAACTTTAACACTGTTAGCAATATTCTATGTAAGCACCTCTTGACCATTCTCATGGTTTTGTTATTTTAGTGTCATTGAACTAAGTTCTTTAGGAGACAAATAATTATTTTTAACAACTGAAGAACATTTAGAAAATGTCAATTCTAAATTATGGACTAAAAAACTATTGAAGATCCACTGCAATGACAAATAAGTCCCTTTATGTTCTATCTTGGCCATATCTCATTAATAAAATTATTGTGTACAGTGAAACCTCTATACAACATTTTTTGAGGGACCACAAATTTTGAACTCTGTATGGGTGAATACACTATAAAGAGGAAGACTTCCAATTGATAATTATAAAAGTTAAGTCAAATTTTACTGAGGAAACACGGAAGAAAAAAACAGTAAATGGTAAAAATTAAAAAGAATTAACTGCAAGCAATTACTTTAATAACAAACATGTAAAATACAACTTCAGTCAAATTTTCATAAAAATCTATGAACTGGCATAATTTGAACTTCACATACCTAAAATTTTCTGAAACATGTTTGCCTTCTATTTCTTCTGGATTGTATTAGAACCATTTCTTGCACCAAATGAGAAATTTCTGCTATTGTTATGGCCTCAAGTTTATGGGCCATCATTAACCTTCTGAATGTTTCAGATCCTTCAGCTGCCTTTGTATTTGTGGGCACAGGTTCATCTTCCACCTCACTATCACTTCCATTTTCACTTCCAGGTTCCATTTTTCTGTAGCGGCACCACCGTTTAGGATAGGGAAAGTTAGTTTTGTGCGATATTCGGAGCACGAGTTACAGCCAGGTGCAGGTGAGATTGCAGTAAGTTACGCTGACCAGTGGTTGCGAAGTGGAATGGAGGCCACAGGGCCATCGAACTGCTGAAAAGAGTAAACACAACGGTTCGCATGGCGCAAGCTATAGGCAGAAGGGGCCCACTGGCGCAACCAGGATGTGGGGTGTACGTGACTTGGAGCAGCACGTTAACGAAACAGAGGCGTGCAGCCAAGTATAAATAGGTGTCATTTTCTAATGAGATTCACTGAAGTGTGACAGCTCTCCTGGATGGTGGGGCATGTTGTACCACCAGCTACAGGCAGAGCAGATGGGGTGCCAGCATTCCAGTCCATGGCGGGTCACAGGTTCGATGCTCTGAGGCCAACGCGGGGCATTCAAGTGTGCCAGCTCTCCTGGACAGCGAGGCGTGTCACACGGCAGGCTACATGCAGCAACAGATGGGGTGCCAGCATCCCAGTCCACGACGGGTCGTTGGTTTGATCCTCTGAGGCCGACACAGGGTCTGCAGCTAGCCAGGGCAGGCCCCTATTCAGCTCGCTACCATGGGCAGTCATCTTGGCTCCCGACACATGCCGGAGACTCATGAGGCGAGGCCCACAATTTGGATGCCGGATCTGGGGTGGTCGTTGCCGCCACATTCTCAGCTACACCAGCGAGGAAGAAGCAGCAGCGGGGCAAGCCTACAGATCCCGGTGGAGCAGCGTGGAGACAATGAGGACAGTGGTCGGTGAGTCGGCTGCAGGCGCAGCCCTCCTGACGTAATCGGAACTCTACAGCTGGCGAACAAGGCCGGCACAACACAGTTTTGCGTTGCACAGGTCACTGGGGTGATACCTCAGCAATGCAGGGTTTGTGACGCAGACTGAGGTCAACGGAGCAGTGTAGTGGAGACAAATAAATCATTTGGAAAGTTCTCACCGAGTTTTAATATGGCATCTCCTGGCATCCACCCACAACACTTCTCTCAGCAGTTAATTCCTCAATACCCAGCATCACTGTAGTTGCCACATGATCATCTATGATCACAAACTCCTCAAAAGTGACAGAATTATTGCCTACTAATTCATGGAACTCCTGCAATTCGCATCCAGCTTTTTCCATAGGAGAAACTGTTGTGATCTCACGGAATCCTGCTTTTTCCAAACAGTTTCTAATAGTTTCAGCACTCACTTCCCTCCATGAAAACATTATCAAATTCATAGTTTGTAAAATGTTGAGCTGCAAGTGTGATTCATTGTCACTGTCATCCTGTCCTAATCCTAATGGTTATAGACTCTGCCAGGGAAATATTCAAAAAACAATAACGTCCACCATTTGCTAAATGCTGTATGCATGTAAATTTAGGATCTGTGTGGTTTCGTGTACTACTGCTGGAAGAAGAACAAAGAATCAAAAGCTAGCATGAATGCTGCTTCTTTTAAGTGTTTCTATGCTCCACATGTCAATCTGTTACACATAAGGTGAGTAGTTACCTTTCCCTTATTTTATGTATTGCTCCATCCTGGAATTTCCATTTTTGCTATAAATTTACATAAAATATCCTTGAGCAAACAAGTGTTATAATGCAAAATAAACATTCAGAACAGTAATATCTTAATCCTGTGATGGCTACATAAGAGAACAATAATTAATTTTAAAAAAAAGGAGCCTTGAGCTCCCACTTGTCAGAAATTTTTAATTCAAATGAACAACTTTACAAAATATCACTCATTCCCCTTCGATTTTCAAGCATTATTCCATCTAGCATGAATGCGCAGATATCCCAAGTGAACCATGTAATCAGTCAATGTGAACCAGTTTGCAGTTTCAAACATGTAGCTTGGGATGCACCTCAGTGTATTGTGTAATAGGGCCACAGTGTTAAACACACTGTACAGATGTTCACCATTTGCTCATGTGAAAAACAAGAAAATAGTGCCAACGAGACAAACGGCAAGCACGATGTGCACCACATCTCACCTGACTCGGGCACTGACACTGACATGTGACTCATGCTGAGCACGGCCTTTCGGAGCCTGTGCAAATCCACAGAACAGAAAATGAAGCATCTACAGCAGTGGCTTAAATGCTATAAAGAAGGAAATAAATAACTGGTTAGGGCCCCAAAAATATTAGTCTTACATGGAGGAAATCACTATATAGAAAAAACATACTACAGAGGAAAATTTAGCATTGTGCATATGTGCTTTTGGTCAGGACTGGAAAATATGGCTGTAGCATAGAGGAAAACATAATGTGGAGGAACGTTGTAAAGAGGTTTCACTGTAGTATCAGATGAAAAACTCTTCTGCAGGGTGGAATTTACAGAACACTACAGTACTCCCTCCATCTCACATATTCATTTTCTAAAATGCTATGGGCTGCATTCGAACTGTGTATTTGATACATGCAAATATTTTGTTTCCTTTCTAGCAAAAATTTTAAACTCAGATTTTCTGACAGATCAGTTCTTGAATCTGAGCCCTCATCTTTCACAAGCTGCTCTCTTCATGAATGAACTATCCACACACATTTCCTGACATGGTTTAAAGCCATTGTCTTCCTGCGATTGCCTCCCTCTTTCCTGTTTGTCCAGAAGGATATAGAGAACATTAGAGCAGAGTGGGAAATTCCCTGAGAATTCCAGATGTGGGGAGGAAGGTGATGTCATAAGAAGCTCCTGAGAATTAATGGTGAATGGAGGGAGGAGGGAACGGTGTTGAGCATCTCACAATAACTACTTTTTTTTCTTCTTGGCTGTAGTTTAACTGCAATTTTTAAACACAAATACTTTACATGTAGTAATTTTCAAACATGTGACACACCTTGAAATATTAAGTACTTTACAATTTGTGATTTATAAAGCTCAATAAAATTAAATTCCAATGTTGGGTTAAACACAGAATCCCCTGAGATTTTATGAAATTCCTGAAATTCCCTGAGATTTCCCTGATTTTTCCAGGTAAAATGTAATTCCCTGATAATTCCAGGTTTTCCAGAAGAATCGCCACCCTGGAGAGTATCTCTTGAGGCTGGAAAGTAGAGAAGTGGTATTGACAAACTGAAGCTTTGACTTGAGTAATGGGACACACCTGGGTAACTCAGTCAGTAAGAGGAACACCTATGAAAAGAAAGGGTGTGGATCAAGTGTAGACCGGTATAAAATTTTCATCTCTCACAAAATTATTTAACAATAAATATTACCCTTCAGCATGAAATATTAATTCTAGTTTTTACTTTTCTACCTTTTACATAGGCAGATAAACCACAGATCATTGTAGCTTCTAAATGACGTACCACTAAATCACAAACATTGAGAAATGCCAACTTTTCTAAACGTCTTCCAGAAAAATTTATGGAGCTGTTGTCACCACATGTATAACCTCAATCACAAAACTGACAGTTACATAAGGCCACAAGAATTTTTACAGGGACGTTCAGGTCAACAAGAGCAGACTGACATGTTCACATGTTCATACAGAGAATATTCTTATCTCAAACATGTAAAGAATGGTGACAACAAAATGATGTGGTGGAACAAGGGTCAGAAATGAAAATATCTGTATCCTCCTCCTATTTGTTGCAAATTAAGTATAGTTGCATCACTGTAAATGACCTCAAGGAATGAAAGAACCTTTTCAAATGCTTAGGGAAAAATTCAGATTAATGACTATAGCAAAGAGTCAGCATCTATAAAGTTTATAGCAAAATTCATTTAGATTCAGCAAAATTTTTTACAATGATATGAACAACTTAAGATGTCTCAACCAAACATATACAGATGCCTCAAATATACAAATAGGTGCAACCATAGTAGAGAGGAATCTGTCCTCCACAGACCACTAACATATAGCTTCTGAAGGGAGGTAACAGCCTTTCAGTAGTTGCAGGAATAACAATCTGCATGTATGACTGATCTCTCCTTGTAACATTAGCCACTTGTAACATTAGCCTCCTATGTTGGTACAGCAGATGACTAAAATCAAGGTGAAACTAATGCCACTGTACTTCCTGAGGACTTGTAGCTCCATTTTGCTGGCTTAATGATGATGGTATCTTCCTCGGTAAAATATTCTGGAGATAAAACAGAACACACTTCAGATATCTGGGCAGGGACTATTCAGGAGGATGTTGTAGTAAGAAAAACCAAATTTGGCATTCTGCAGACGTGAAATGTTAGGTCGCTTTAGAGTGGGTAGGAAGGTTAAAGATTTGCGTAGAGAAACCGGTAGACTGAAGTTAGGGATATTGTGGGAATTACTGAAGTGTGACAGCAGGAAGACAGGTTTCCGGGTCTGTCAAGTGCAAGGCAAGCAGCACAAAATCAAATAGGGGTAACGCAGGAGTCAGTCTACTAATGAATAGGAAAGTGGGAATTGGGATGAACAGTGTAGTAAATGCATTATCATATCCAAGACAAACACAAAGCCAACACCTGCTATTAAAGTACAAGTGTATATGTCTACTAGTTCCACAAATGATGACAAACTTTAAAAAAGAAATGTATGAAGAGGTAAAAGAAATTAATCAGTTTGTTCAGGAAGATAAACTTTAATTTTGGTGGGGACTGGAACTCTATAGTAGGAAAAGGGACAGGAAAATGTGGACTGGGGGAAAGGAATGGGAGCAGAGAGAAACCTATCTGGTAAAATTTTGTACACACCACAGTTTAATCATTGCAAACACTTGGTTTAATCCTCTAATTGGCAAACCAAAAACACCTACAGGAAAAATTATTTATACAGTTAATTTCATTGTATATAGCCATATGAACAACGTGATATGATTTTTTTCTGATTTTATTTTCATTTTTGGAAAATACAAGTTGTTGCTTGTAAGCAACATTGCCAATTTGAGGTGCATATTCACCAACACAGCCACTGCAACAAAAATTTGTATTCCATTCTTTCTCGTTGTAATTAATAAATATTTCACTATGTAAGTGTCTTTTAATTACACCTGTCTGCAACCTGACATGTCTTCTTTAGGATAAGTAGCAATCTGTCTTTTCCTACATTGCTGTACAAATATTTCACTGCTTCTCATGGAAAACTTTAAAACTATTTCGCTGTGGAACAAACCATAACACATTACATGTACCACATCTGACTGTTGAATATCCATGTTGACAAAATTGGCACCTCCCTTTAGCTCCACATTGAGGACAGTGGTCTACATTGTCATATTTAGTGTCACAGGCAGGTAAAGGAGCTGTTTCTTTCTTTCTTCTTCTCAACAGATCATGTTGCATTCAGCAATGGCCTATCATTCTTTCTTTTCCCCCTGGAATCAAACCATCCGCAATATCTGCTCAGAACAGCTTCAGACATGTGTTCTCATCACCAGTTTGGCAACATATAGAAGTCAAGCATTTATAACATGAAGATCCAACACAAACCAAAAGACACAGATACCAGCCTTTTGATTTGAATGGTGTTCTGTACAGTTCTATAAGCACATCAACTAAGTTCACTCCATCCATGTATCTGTTGTAATGTCTTACAATTCTGGGATATGGAACATCAGTTTTTTTCTTCTCTACAGACTTCCATCTTTTCACAGCACTGATGGGTTCATTGCCACAGGATGAGCTAGCTAGGTGTACAACCTTATTGTCTACCCATCTTGCTATTATAAAGTCAGACTTTTCTCCTTTCTGTAGTTGTAACAATCATGACCTCACTTCTGTGGTATTTAATTCCAAAAGACTTCTCCTATTCCAACAAGATGGTCAGCATTCCCTTATGGATATCATGAAGCAAGTCATAAAAATACCATCATTTCATCAATTGATTGTTCCATCTCCTGCTGATTCTTCCCTCATGATACCAGATTTCCTAGAAGACAGAGTCTTCAGTCTTCCAGCTGGTTTGATGCAACCTGGCACAAATTACTCTCCTGTGGCAACTCTTCATCTCAGAGTAGAACTTGCAACCTACATCCTCAATTATTTGCTGGATGCATTCCAGTCTCTGTCTTCCTCTGCAGTTTCTGCCCTCTACAGTTCCCTCTAGTACCTGGAAGTCATTCCCTGATGTCTTAACAGATGTCCTGTCACATCCTGTCCCTTCTCCTTGTCTGTGTTTTCCACATATACCTTTCCTCTCCAATTCTGTGCACAGCCTCCTCATTCCTTACCCTATCAGTGCAATTAATTTTCAACATTCTTCTGTAGCACCACATCTCAAATGCTTCAATTCTATTCTGACCCAGTTTTCCCATAATCCATGTTTCACTACCATATAATGCGGTGCTCCAAAAGTACATATTTAGACATTTCTTCCTCAAATTAAGGCCGATACTTGATATTAGCAGACTTCTCTTGGCCAGGAATGCCTTTTTTGCCACTGCTAGTCTGCTTTTGATGTCCTACTTGTTCCACCTATCATTGGTTATTTTACTGGCTAGGTAGCAGAATTCCTTAACTTCATCTACTGCATGATAATAAACCTGATGTTAAGTTTCTCGTTCTTCTCAGTTCTGCTTCTTCTCATTACTTTTGTCCTTCTTTGATTTACTCTCAATCCATATTCTGTACTCATTAGCCTGTTCATTCAATTTCACAGATCTTCTTTACTTTCATTCAGGATAGCAATGTCTTCAGCAAATCTTATCATTGATATCCTTTCACCTTGAATTTTAATTCCACTCCTGAACCTTTTTTTTATTTCCACCATTGCTTCTTTGATGTGCAGATTGAACAGACTACATTCCTGTCTTACACCCTATTTTATCTGAGCACTGTATTCTTGGTCATCCACTATTATATTCCATCTTGGCTATTGTACATATTGTGTATTACCCGTCTCACCCTATAGCTTACCCCTCTTTTTCTCAGGATTTTGAACATCTTGCATCGTTTTACACTGTCAAATGCTTTTTCCTGGTCGACAAATCCTATCAACGTGTCTTGATTATTCTTTAATTTTGTTTCCATTATCAGCCACAATATCAGAATTGTCTGTCTGATGCCTTAGCTTTCGTAAAGCCAAACTGATTATCATCTAACATATCTTCAATTTTCTTTTCTATTCTTCTGTATGTTATTCTTGTCAGCATCTTGGATGCATGAGCTGCTGAGCTGATTTTGCTATAATTCTCATACTTGTCAGCTCTTGCAGTCTTTAGGATAGTGTGGATGATATTTTTCCGTAAGTCAGATGGTATGTCGCCAGACTCATACATTCTACATACTTACATGAATAGTCATTTTGTTGCCACTTCCTCCAATGATTTTAGAAATTCTGATGTGATGTTATCTATTCCTTCTGCCTTATTTGATCTTAAGTCCTCCGAAGCACTCTTAAATTCTGATTCTAATACTGGATCCCCTATCTCTTCTAAATCAACCTCCTGTTTCTTCTTCTATCACATCACACAAATCTTCCCCTGACAGAAGCCTTCAATGTACTCTTTCTACGTATCCCCCCTCTTCTCTACATTTAACAGTGGAATTCCTGTTGCACTCTTAATGTTACCACACTTGCTTTTAATTTTACCTTAAGGTTATTTTGACTTTCCTATATACTGTGTCAGTCCTTCCAACAACCATTTTTTCCGATTTTTTCATATTATTCAAGCAGCCATTTCATCTTAGATTCCTTCTGGTATCCCATACTGACAATTTGGACAGCCTGCCAGAAGGCATGGACATAGATAACAGCTGCTAGGTGGTACCCGTATAACCTACAAGCGCTGCTGTCGCCATCATAGCGCTGGACACGAGCCACACCCACCATGCCAGCTTATCAGCACTCACAGGGGCCCAAGCCCTATAAAGCTGGTAGCACAGGGGTTCAGCAGTCAGTCATGCCCCGACTGCACTCTTGTGTTCTTCATCGTGCACTTCGTTGTTGGTTCCTGATCTTCCTATGTCTGGCCTCTAGATTTGGGTTACACTTTGGACTTGCAGACTGCCGTATCCATCAATATCCGTCGTTGCTGTCTTCACTGTTGCCCATAGCTGTTGTCTTTCTGTGGTTTTAGCAACTCATCATTGATGACCTTGGCTGGTCAGCCTGCATCTCACGGTCATGTTGGATTCCAGTTACTAGATTCCCTGCAGTTCCTATTTATTTCATTTCTCAGTGACATGTACTTCTGTATTCCTGAATTTCCCTAAACATTTTTACACTTCCTTCTTTCATTGATTAACTGAAGTATTTCTTCTGTTACCCATGGTTTCTTCACAGCAACGTTCTCTGTGCCTATATTTTTCTTTCCAACTTCTGTAATTGGCCTTTTTGGAGACTTCCATTCATCTTGAACTGTACTGCCTACTGAGCTGTTCCTTACTACTGTATCTATTTTGCATATTGATTCTTCCTGACTAATCTCTTAAACTTCAGCCTACTGTCCATCATTACTACATTTTGATCTGAGTCTACATCTGCTAAAGGACGCACCTTACAATCCAGTATCTGATTTAAAAATCTCTGTCTGACAATGATCTAATCTATCTGAAATCTTCCCATATCATCCAGCCTTTTCCAAGCATATCACCTCAACTTGTTATTCTTGAACAGAGCTATTACTAGCTGAAATTTATTACAGAATTCAATTAGTCTTTCTCCTTTCTCATTCCTTGTCCAAAGCCCATATTCTCCTGTAACCTTTACTTCTATTCCTTCCCCCACAACTGCATTCGAGTTCTCCATCTCTATATATGTACTGTATTACCCTCTCAATATCCTCAAATACTTTCTCTGTCTCTTCATCTTTGGCTTGTGAAGTCAGCATGTATCCCTGAACTATCATTGTCAATGTTGGTTTTCTGTCGATTCTGATGAGAACAACCCTGTCAATGAACATTTCACAGTAACACACTCTGTGTTTTATCTTTCTACTCATAACGAGTCCTACTCCCGTTACGCCATTTTCTGCTGCTGCTGATATTAACCTATACTCATCTGACCAGAAATCCTTGTTTTCTTTTCATTTCACTTCACTGAACCCTACTATATCCAAACTGAGCCCTTGCATTTCCCTTTTCAGATTTTCTAGCTTGCCTACCATGTTCAAGCTTCTGACATCTCATGCCCCGACCTGTAGAATGGTGTCCTCTTGTTTTTATTTTTATTTTCTTTTTTTATTTATTGATTTATTTAACCTGGCAAGATTAGGGCCATCAGGCCCTCTCTTACATCTAACAAGGCATTCTACTTATTTTACATTCATATGTTTTAGTAGGCATGTTAAACTACATCTAGTACAAAAAGTGAAATAAACAATTAGAAAGGCACACCCGAAAAATACATACATATAGAGTTTATATTCGTAGTTCATAAGTACTGTTATAATTAGACATTACTGAAGAGGCTAGCAGCAGGGAGTATGAGGGAGACTCATGGTGAAGGGAGGAGAAGAATAGAGACACATGATGAAACATAATTAAGGAAATATAAAGGAAAAGAAGATTGTGTGGCTAATAGAGATAGATGAAGAGGAAGGCATCTCAGGAGCAAGATAGGAGACGCTAGCTTTGCTATTTGACAGATGAGAGGATTGGCCTTGTACATTAATTTTGTGGAGAACGTTATGAGGATGATAGTAGGAAATGCTTCAACTTTTTCTTAAAAGCAGTAGGAGATTGAATTTTGCACAAGGTAAGGGGCAGTTTGTTCCAGAGGCGGACAGCGGCAACTGAGAAGGAGTTTGCGAAAGTTTTTGTTTTGTGAGTGGGCACAGTTAGGATACGAAATAAGAGTGACCTCATGTTTCGATTATGATGGCATGACAGGTTTTTAATCTCTGAAGCAAGGTACTAGGGTGCTTGCGCAACGAGGAGTCGGTGAAGTAGACATAGAGTGTGGTAGTCACGCAATTTGTCCAGCCGCAGCCACCTTAGCTCGGAGTATGAAGCACTAACATGATCATATCGGCAGGTGTAATGCACACAGGCATTCATGGTTAGTTCTAGCCGTCTTTTGTTTTCATTACTCATGCCTTGTTGAATTACATCACAATAGTGGAGGTTTGGTAGAACGAGTGCTTGCACGAGCTGGTGTTTCAAGTCCTGTGGAAATATGTTCCGAAACTCTTTGAGAGCATAGAGACAAGCAGACGTCTTTCGGCACACTGCGACTGTATTCTCCGCCCAGTTGAGATGCTCATCCAAAGTTACACCCAAGTTCTTAACTGTTTTCTGATATGGTATTGGAGTACCGTCGAGCAGAATAGGAGGTAGCCGTTCACAGAAATCTGAACTTATTAGTTTATGATGGGCTATTAAGATTACTTGCGTCTTTTTTGCATTTAGTTTAAGCCCCAGGTTTTTCGCCCATGTCACTACTGACGACAGATCATCATTCATCTGAGTGATTGCAGTGTTTACATCTTCAGGTCTGACACTTAGGTAGAGCTGGAGGTCGTCGGCATAGAAATGATATTTACAGGACAGAACCGACGAAATATCGTTGACATATAAAGAAAACAAAAGTGGTCCTAAGACTGATCCTTGTGGCACTCCCGAGGAAACATGTTTCCAGGAAGATTTTTCATTTACGCAGACAACACATTGCTGTCTGTCTTTTAAGTAGCTTTCAAACCATCTCATTGCACTATCTGAGAAATTAAGCAGTTGCATTTTTCTGAGCAATATGTCAAAGTTAACAGTGTCAAAAGCTTTGCTTTAGTCCAGTAGCGTCAATATTGTTGCCTTTCGATTGTCGATGGCATATTTCAGGTCATCAGTTACTTTAATTAGAGCAGTGTTTGTGCTGTGATGTTTACGGAAACCGGATTGAAATTTGTCATATAGGCTGAATTCATGCAAGTGTTCAGTGATTTGGTCATGAACAATATATTCAAGTGCTTTGGAAACAGCAGGCAGTATGCTAATTGGTCGGTAATCACTAGGCAGTTGCAGGTTTTCGATCTTAGGGATGGGTCGAATTATGCTTCTTTTCCATGCAGTGGGGTATATTCCATTCACGAGGGAAAAATTAAATATGTCAGTTAAGACAGGTACTAAGATATTGGCAACATTCTTAATCATGGTTATACCGATACTGTCGTTGCCTATTGCATCAGAAGAGATTCTCATTATTGCTTTTCTTGCCGTATTTGTTGTTACATGTTTTAGATGGAAGGTATCATTGTTAGTTATCCTGTTTGGGGATTCTTGTGGACGGTAATTATCAGCCGTGCGGGTATTCAGAGGTGCAGAGAAGAATTCATTTAATTCGTTAGCTGACACATGAAAAGTAGTTTTCAATTTTGCCTTTCCGACCCCCAAGCTACGGAGATTCTTCCATAGAGTCATGGGCGTCAGATAGCTGCATACAAGGGAGCGAGCGTACCCGATTTTAGTATTGCGAATGCATTGTTTCACTCTGTTCCGTAGCTTTCTATATTCTTCGAAACGCTCAGGTTTCGGATCTGCCTTGAAACGCCTGTGGGCAGCATCCCTATTAGTCATCATTTGATGTAATTCAGCTGTCAGCCATGGAGCAGGAGATTTTCTTAAACGGATTGTGCGTACAGGTGCATGTTTGTCATAGAGGGCAGTGAGTTTATCACCAAGTTCATTAATTTTGCCGTTGATTGTAGGTTCTCTGATTATTTGATGCCATGAGATTTCTGAGCAATCGGCTGTTAGAGCGTCAAGGTCAATACGTTTCATGTTCCCACAAGTTATGTAACGCGATTTGATCCTTGGGGGCTGCACAGAGTAGGCCAGGAATATTACATCATGTGCTGAGAGGCCAGGGGCAGATGTTTGACCAACATCTCTCAATTTTTCAGTCTGTTTCGTTGCGATGACGTCTATAAGAGTATGACTGTGCGCCGTATGGTGTGTAGGTTGCAATGGAAGAATGTTCATGCTATTGCAACCAAACAGCCTTCTTAGGTTTATTGCGGAGGGAGTGTCCCTTAGCAGGTCTATGTTCAAGTCACCGATTACAATGACATGCTCGTATTGACACTGAAGTGAATGTAATTCCGACTGGAAGGAACTCATTAGCTTATTTTTGGCGGCTTGTACACGACACCAGTCGAGAACTTCTGACTTTGTATATTTATTTCAATGAACATGAATTCAGCCTCTTTTTCTTCAGCAGGGTTTGACGCACATAAGACTTTCGCTTTGAGATCTGTTCGTATATACGCGCCGACCCCGCCACCTCGCTTTTTTGATCTGTCTGCCCTTAGAAATGTGTACCCTGGGAGATGAATATATGCAGAGGATATGTGTGGTTTTAACCACGTTTCGGATAAGAAGATTATGTGGTAGTTTAGTTGGTTGAAGAGGAGGCTAAGTTCTTCGTAATGTGCAGGTAAAGACTGGATGTTGCAGTGAGCTGCTAAAAGCTCTGACGCATTCCGCTGAGCAGCCTGGAGTAGGTTATGCAATGTTTTTTTTCCCATGGTCACCTCCCCATTGGCAGTCCCCTCCCAGAGATCCGAATGGGGGACTACTCTGGAATCTTTTGCCAATGGAGAGATCATCATTACACTTTTTTCAATTGAAGGCCACATGTCCTGTGGATTCATGTTACATGTCTTTAAACCAGTGCTTTCTATTGTCTTCTGCATCCTCATGCAGTCGATCATTGCTAATTCTTCCACCTTTAGGGGCAGTTTCCCACCCTGAGGACAAGAGAGTGCCCTCAACCTCTGTCCACTCCTCCGCCATCTTTGACAAGGCCATTCACAGAATGGGATGTCTTCTTATAACGGAAGCCTTCGACCATCAATGTTGATTATTAATCAAAATTTAAGCAATGACAGATTTAGAACCCAGGACTGAGGATTGCTAATCAAAGACACTACCCCTAAACCACAGGTGTGTAGGTTGGATAGCAATTCATTACAAAGCAAAGAAGAGAACGCTAAAAGGTGGAAGGAGTATATGCAACAAAAATCAACTTAAAGATAACATTATGGAAAGGGTAGATGAATTAAATGAATATGAGATGGAGGATATGATACTGTGAGAAGAATCTACAATGGCATTGGAATACCTACAAGGTGTGATTGGAAAGTTTTAAGAATGGATACGCTACTGCTTACTGGTTTGGCGGGCAGGTACATGGAGGGTGGGGAGTGAGTCATTGTCTTGTCCTTGAACGCCCTCTGACAGGAAACTGTTTCCTTCATTAAGTTTGTTGTGGCAGCTGGTTGAGTGCGGGTCTGTTAGGGCTTCTTGCTGGATTCTGTCTGCATGAAAATGGACGTAAAAATGTAGCAACGAGTTTGTGTGAAATTTTGTTTTAAAACCAGGAAAACAGCTTCTGATACTTATGAACTATTAAAAACAGCTTTTCGAGATAATTGTATGAGCCAGTCAAATATTTTCGCTTGATTCAGCAGATTTAAAAATGACCGTGAATCATATGAAGACGAACCATGGTCCTTCCACTTCAAAAACGAATGAAAATGTTGTGGAAGTTTGTGACTTAGTGTGCTCTGATCATAGACTTACTATTAGGGAGATGGCTGATGAGCTTAATTTAAGTTTCTATTCAGTTCAGTCTATTTTAACTGAAGATCTGAACATTCGTCAAGTGTCCACAAAATTCATTCCGAAAGTTTTGTCGGTGATCAGAAACAATACTGACTTGAAGTGTGCCAAGAACTGATTAATCAGACTAAAAATGACCCAGATTTGTTAAATAGGGTAATTACATGTGATGAATCATGGGTATATGGATATGATCCTGAAACCAAAGTGTAGTCTTCGCAGTAGAAGACTCCAGGTTCATCACAACTGAAAAAAGCAAGGCAAAGTCGGTTGAAGGTGAAGACAATCTTGGTGATGTTTTTCAAGACTACCGGTGTTGTGCATGATGAATTTACCCCTGGAGGACAGACAATTAACCAGGAATACTACAAATGTGTCCTTGAGCATTTGTGCGAAAAGGTGCTGAAGAAAAGGCCTGCTCAACAGACACATCATCTAAGTTACAACTATATGGGTTGTGGAACAGAAGAACGTCACTCTCCATTCTGTCAAGACTTGAAAATCTCTTGAAAAAATGCTTCTTCAAGTAACAGATAATTTTTTTAGAAAATTAAAGTTGACATCTTTGGGGACTGAAATGAAAATGAGAAAAGTTTTCTCCCAGTTGTGTTTTAAATGGTGACAGCTTTCACCAAAATCCTTTGATCATCATTTAGAGGTCACAGAATAGGTTATCCTTTCCCTGAAGTTTCAAGTTCAGTTCATTCAGGTGGGACGTGATGTCAATCAAAAATGACAACTTTGAAAGCTAGGCAGGATCTGACAGTTGTGGATCAGCTCTCTTTTCTGGCAAGAAAAACATATATTTTATTTCAAAGACTGTCAGAACAAACGAAGGACTTAACCACATCTAAGCCACCTCATTGCAGAGTGATGAGCCAAGTGATAGAATTCAGTATCAATTTGTTCAAGGAAAGCCTGGCAATGATGGTGAATGAGTGTGTGCCACTGAATGAATTAGACACAGGACAAGAGCCCCTGTATGACATTTGTAATGGTGATTTGACAGTTCTGTATGAAACAAGACCTGCGAACATGTCTGTAGATCCTTGTGTGCAAAGATATCCAGCTCTGTCTGCCAAGATGCCGGCAACAGGCAAAAGTTACAGATGGAACTCTTGACCTGAAGGTTCATGTGATAGGCAGATAAGTTGTTGCTCAAAAAATACTGAAGGGAGTGAGAGTAGTTCATCACACATTGTGCTGCAGAAGCTCCACTGTCAGGATTTAGTGCTGCTCATAGCCCTAGCAAGACCAGTACTACAAAAGAAACGTCTCATGTTCTGTATGTTTTATCAAGCAAATTCAGGTACCATCGGTGGACTGGATGAAAAGCTGTTTCAGCCTGGATACAGCCCACAGGTCATAGTTTGGTGACCCCTGTACTAAGTGAAAGGACAGAACAGGGAGATAGTAGCTGGTGAGGGAGTTAAGACAGGGTAGTACCCTGTCCACCCAGTTGACACAATTTGTACATTGAACAAGCTGTAATGGAACTCAAAGAGAAACTTGTAAACAGATTTAAAGTTCAGGGAACAGAAATAAAAACTTTGAGGTTTGCTGATCACATTGTAATTCAGCCAGAGACAGCAAAGAACTTGGAAGATCAGCTGAATGGAATGGATAGTGTCTTGAAAAGTGATTATAATACGAACTCTAACAAAAGTAAAAAAAAGAGCAATAGAACATATCTGGTGATGCTGAAGAAATTAGATTAGGAAATGGAACACTGAAAGTAGCATTGGTAGACAAGATTTGAAACTGGTTACATCATGTGAGATTTAAAACTTTCCTGGTGTACAGATCATTCCACAAAATTTCAGGAGAACTGCTGGATGTCTGCAGTTTGCTGCCACAATATTTTGGCACAGTCTTCTGGCCCTCTTCAGTTGAATACTGACAGGAAAAGCACTGAGCTCACATATTTATGATCCCACTGGCACATGCATGTGCTGGCAGGGTCTTAAATATACAAGCTCAGTGCCTTAACTGTGAGTATTTGCCTGAAGGTGGCCAAAAGACTCTGCACTGAAATATCATGGCAGCAAGTTGCAGACATCCAGCAGTTATCCCAAAATTTTATGGTTACACCATATTTTTGTGGAATATGCACAAAACATAATTTTGTTGCAAATGATTAGAAGCTATACTAAGGATGGGCATAGGTTTATCAAACAAAAGTCCTCTTGGCAAACTGTCAAAAATATTACCATCAGATATCGCTACAAATGTGCAAGCACATCAATTATTTTTTGTATGTTCAGTGATTACACAATTTTTTTTTTTGCACAGTAAGTTGTTTGCATTGAAGTGTATAATGGTGGACACACAGAAAAATGTATGCTAGTTCATGGAGAAATTCTACTAATCAATGATCAAAGATACACCCCAAACACTAAATTAAGCTATTAATGTCAATCACGTGGCCTATGGATCTTTATATAAATAATTAAGTGGAAAGATCTGCACTACCTTCCCTTGCTACTTGTACTGTGCAGAAAAGGTTTATTTTATGCACGATAATTTAGAAATCTGTTGAAGACTGTACCAAGTAATTCATACATAAAGTCAATAAGCTGTTTCTCGTGGAAAATATGGCTTGAAACATAAATTTTAGTTTCATCATTATTGTACCACATATACCAAAACTAACATGCTCATAACTCACACAAGCTTATTGCAGTGAGTAACACACAAAAAACATCTTTTGGTTCAATGTCTCTTATGGTTACAAATGACAAATTCTTTATTAAAATGTAGATGCAACAAGGTGACAATACACACCTAGAAAAAGCTGAATCTGAGCTTTTTTCAACACTCTTTCTCCACGACTCTCTTCTAAATGCTGACGAGCGACGGTCTCGGCGAGAACCACCAAGTCCAGCAGGTGGTGCAACACGTTCCATTGGGCGGTAGAAATTAACGCAGATTCCATATCGACTCTTGCCTGTATTAGTAAAAGGATCAATGATGAATGTCCATATCTTGTTTATAATACATAATATGATTTTTGAACATCATGAGGAACCTTTTGAGTAGTTTATTTGCTGTGATTTTGCATAAATGGAAGGATGGAGTTATTGAGCATCAGTAGTTGTGACATTGTATTTAATGTAGTCTGTTACTAGCATACTACCGATAGAGTGGCTTTATCTGAAATATAATCTACAGAAATGTTATTATCGGTCCAACACAAGTTTATATGGCATTAAATGCACAAAGCTGATAAAAATTGGTCAAAAAATTGCTATACCAGAAATTGTACAATTTGATAAAAAGTAATGGATCAATGCAGATTAAAGTAAACATTTATCTTCAAATAAAATATATATTATCAGAGAAAATGTATTTGAGAATAATTTGGATTACACACTTCCCATGTTGGGTAATCTGATGCCTGACATGTAAATTCTATCAGGATACATTGGTCTGAAGTTCCCTCTCATTCTCTCCTTCTATCTCTTCCCCCTCCCCAGTGTTTCTTCTACTTGTTCTTCCTCACCACTGTCAGACAATAACTGCAACACTAATTAATTTGATAAAAGTGTTTAAAAAGAAATCTCAACTGATAAGTGACTCAACATTGTTTTCATAAACTTTTGTCAGAATCACCACTAAATAAATCAGTTCACACTGAGAAACATATTTTTATGTTACAACCAATGCAGGTTTTTATAAAATATGGAAAATTTACTATAAAGAAATTTTTTGTGAAAAAGAGAAAGCATTGGATACAAAAATTATTGTGTGTCACAACTAAACCAACAAATTCTCATAGTAAAATGGTGGTTGGTGTTGTGAGGCTGAGAGAAGAGCACTGGGTTTGCCAAATTGATTAACTGACATTGGGTAGCACATACTAGACTGACAGATCAGAGGCAAGTCAAGCATGTTGCTATGGACCATTGCTCTCACGCTATTATGCCACTGGAAGAGATGACCTGATCCTAATTACACTGCAGCATCAAAATGGATGCTATCATCAAGTTCCATGTCACTATTTATATGAGAACTCCTCAGCACTCACTGAAGGTGAAAGCATTTACACTGGCAGCTTACAAATCAGTTTACTGGCAGGCAACCAGTGCAGCTGTTTCTCCATATTTTACGCACAGTTGTGGTTAGTATTGCCCACAGACTGGCACTAATATTGTTACAGTTTTAAATTTATAATTATTATTCCATTTAGTGGTTAGCCTGTCAGCCAGGCATCCTAAAAAATGCTGGTAAAATTAAAAATGGAAAATAAGCATCTGGTAAATGTTAGTAATTACTGACATGGAAGCCTGAAAGAGTCATAAAACCATTTTATCTGTAAAACATGAGCCTTCAAAAGCCTGATTATTTAGATGGACAATTTCAGAACTTCAGTTCTTTTTGTATCGAAAGTATTATGATTCTTATGTGCTAGTAATAACACACTGCCCCAAAATCCTTTAAAATAATACATACAAGAGATTGCCAACCTTTTTGCTTCAGCCTAATTTACAGTGAAGCAGTTGATCTTGTTTTATGTTAATGTGCACCACAATACATACTTAACTGAAATGCAATTTGAAGGCAATGTGCTAGACATTACTCTTGGGAATTTCTGTTTCAGGCAGTGGGAGTGCACAATTGGGTATTGGTGTGGTTTTTTCTGTGAATGTGTGTACTTTTACTAGAAACAGAGCAAGTTATTGAAAGCTACCATGAATACTTATTCTATTACATGTTTCTGTGCTCCACACATCAGTCCACTATAGGTAGTTATCTTTCCCTTATTTTTCCATTTTGTTCCATTCAGGAATTTCCATTATTGTTATAATCAACAAAATTTGTCATTTTTAAATTATCTTTCAAGATTTAATCCCTAATTTGAAAAAATAACAAAAAATAGTTAATGTTGTCAAAGCAGGTTATTTCTGAAAGTTGCAGATTTCTTAAAAGCCCATTGTTTATTAGTATTCAGAACACATGCAACTTGCAACATACAGGCTAAACTTCTGTGTTGAGGTTAATTAATATGTTCAGAACAATACAACAGAATAGATAATTGTATGTATTCTGCCACACATATGCCCTGTAACTGCACTTTAAAACTGATGGACAAGTAACCAGTTTGATAAAAAGTAAACATCGATTCACTCATCTATATCCCACTTATTTCACAGCACCTTTTTTAACATTACATAGAAATTACAACACAATTTCAAAGTGAAAACATTTTTTTTTTTTTTACTCTTATGGAATTAAATCTTGATAATGTTACCAGGAGATTAATACTGACCTGAATCCTTCTCAGTTAATGTGAAGACAAAAGAGGTTGCTTCTCGTAGAGCAGTACGGCGTGGTCCCACAGAGACACAGCCTTCCGGCTGACAAAAGTAAACCATGTCAAGAGGCAAAGGGAAATCCTTGTGGTCTTCCATTGGATACCTGCGCAACAGTTCTGGAGTCTGCACTGCAGGAGTACTGCCACTGGAGCCCACTCTTGAGCCTGGTCCCGGACCTGGTGGGCGTGCTCCCACAATGGCGAGGTAGTCCACCAAACGGGGACAGAGAAACTTTTTTTGAATATCACACATTGTCTACAGAATTTGTCACGTCACTTGTTGGCTAAATTTTTGATGACGGAGCTCTTGTATGACAGCACAGTGCAGCGATGAGCACATGGTTGTGTTAATTCTATTATTTACAAGAGGATATTGTTAATTAATATGCAACATTAAATCTCCACTTTTCCTGGTCATCTTAATGTTCTCAAGAAATTGTTTAAAATCCAAAGCGTTTTCTTACTGAGTATTCTGCAGCTTTTCTGAACTAGATAATCACAACTGTGATTCATTTCACAGCACAAAAGTGAGCTGTTAATGGCACTGGTGCATAAAATCTTCAGTCAGACAGCAGATTATGATGTCTAGTGTTGCCAGTTCCATCTTTTTCATGCCACTGTGAAAAAAAAAAAGTTTTTATTTATTACCAAAGACAACAGAAAGGAGTTTGCAATTACATTTTTATGGATTAATTAATAATTAGAAAAAATAACTGAAGCACTGAGAAGCTAATAGCACAAATACTATAAAATTTTTGAAATTGGCACAAGGTGTTATAATCAAGTTGTCCTCAAATTTCAACAAGCCAGCCTTCATTTCTAGCAGTCTATATTCCTCACTTCACATTTTGTATTTTAGATCTAAAGTTGCTTGAGACTTTATAACAATTAATTTTTATGATCAAACAGTCCAAGGGTGTACTGCCAGGTCATAACATACAACAGGCACAATATTTCGGTGATCAGACATGTCACCATTATCAGGTGCACAGTTCAACAGCACATCTGACAAAGATGACACATCTGATTGCAGAAATATTGCACCAGTTAGGCCCTATTAACTGGCAGAGCATTCAAGAGTGTTTCAATTAACAAGTACACCCGGAGAAACTGAAGAATCATATTAACTTTTACAAATAAGCAGGATGTCAACAAAGCTGAAGACCTTCAATTACAGCACTTCTTTGTTTGTAAAAAATGAAACCTTCTTATAGTACAAGCCAGTTGAATGTAAGCTGTGCAGAGGCATTGATATTGTAGCAGTGTGCACAGCAATGTACAAGAAAAAGTGTGAGTACTCTAGTCAATCCAAAACTATGCCATTCAACGAGTTGTACAATATATTACACTAGCTCAGAAAGACACTTTGGCATGATGGTGTAATTTATGCTACTTTAAAGCAATAGCAAGCTAGAGATTAGCACTCAGAAACTACAGATTTCCGAAAGAAACAAACTACATGAATAATTATGAAGTAGACACAAGAAGTAAGCAGTTCTGAAGTTCTGTCAGGACTGGGTAGGAATTAGAATTTCTGTTGCAAGTAAATGTGGAAAGAAGATGAAAAGATGTTTCTTGTACTTGGAAGCTAATCAGATACCAGCTGATGATAGCTGGCTAGAAAAATTTGTGGACAATCTCATATTGCCAAGCAAATAAAAATTTAACGCAAGTCAAAAAAATCTGATAAATTTTTTGTATAAAAATTTAAGCATTCAGAAATTGCTGAAAACAATTACAAATACATTGCCTAGAGTGGATAACATTCATCATTCAAACCACAATTCGTCCCCATCATACAAGAATGACTAGTATTTGGATGAAAGAGGAAGACTTCTGAGTGGACCTTACAAATCACAATTCCTAAACCTAACTACAACGCACAAAATTGTTTAAATTTCTAGCACTTTCATCCTGCATTGGTAAAACATCTGCATCTACAACTACAATCTTCAAAGCACAGTGAGGTGCATGGCAGAGGCTACATCCCATTGTATTAGTTATTAAGGTTTCTTCTAGATCCATTCACGTACGGAGTGTGGGAAGAACGATTGCTTGAGTGCCTCTGTGCATGCAGTATTTATTCTAATCTTATCCTCACAATCCCTCTGTGAGAGATATTTGAAGACATGATAATGAACAAGTTGAAAACACATATAATCCTGTCCTAACCCCAAAATGGTTTCCAAAAGAGCACAGGTACCCAGGACAATTTATAAATCATCAATGTCAGGGCAACTTGCATGTAAGAATCCAGTGTCCGTCACCATTATTTGATGGTGACTACTAAACCATGGTAATTCTTATATTATTATAAAAACTGATAAACTTCAGCCTGCCTAACTGCCTTGTCTTTGGCATCAAGTTATTTTTATGAGAGAAAAATATAAGTTAGATACAAAAATATATTGATTGGTGCCAGAATAATGATGCAAAGGTAACCTCAAAGAACAACTCAAAGGAGAATTCTAATTGTTCTTTGCTCTGGTTACTGCAGTATGCCTATGATAAAGCTACATACACACACACACCAACTGATTTATACAGTACTCAATTTTATACATCTACTCAGAATGAAAATAACACATACATTATGAACAAAACAGAAAAGTCACTGGTAATTATGAGGTTAATAGCTGGAAAATGGTGGGGAGCCCATTATACCACTCCTTAAACGTTCTACACAACTATGAAGTGACCAGTATAACTTATGCTAGTTTTTCTTGTGATAGTGGTTCAAAAGCAAGGAATCCATTCTAATGCCTAAGAATAGGGACCTCAGAGCAATGAGCTCAACTCTTACAAATTCCTTGCCAATGAAAGCAGTGAAAATGTCTTCAGTTATCCAAAGGAAGTTTTCAGCTAAGAAGCTCCTTCGAAGAAAATTACAAGAAATGGAACACAAAAGAACTGAAATTTTGCACCAATTACACAATTATGTCTAATATGCCCAACTACCAGCACAAACATGCATTGAAGTCTTAATATATCAATTTAGTACATAATGGCAGAAGAATTCACAACTGTCTACAGACAACTGGTCCAGATATCTTTGGAATTTGCAACTGCCATACATTTGCAAACTAAGCAACATAGAAGCACTGTATTGGAAATAGGAAAATATTTGGACCTGGAATTATCAGGTAATGGTTTGGTTTAAACATAAGCTTCAAATGTTCATGCAGTTTGCAAAGATTGGTCTTACAAGCATGTCACAAGATATTATAGATTGCACAATTCTTTGTACCAAATTAATCCAAATTTTATTTTGCATTAAAATTTCCATATTTAAAACAAAGACTCTCACTCTAAATGAAGCACCAACCTCCACGTTACGTATTAGGGAACCCAAACTGTTAATTGCAGCTGTCCAAAATGGTATAAACGTAAATTAGATATAGCAGACACAATGGATGGAAAAAACAAAAAACTGTAAGGAATAAGTTAGATCTTTTTGGGGATTCTAGCACACAGACTTACTGTAAAAGATTTTTTTGTGAACAGCGGTGTGACACTAAAATGTTGAAAATAAAATTTAATTGGGAAATTTATAAACAGAATCATCTCCCCACTCACCCATCCCTCCCTCTCTCTCTATTGCACCACCAAACTATCTCACTCTAACTTCATGTTCCCTATTTCTATTGGATTTATGTATGTTATTTATGAAAGATGGATGGGAGAGAGGGAGAAGGAGAAATGCAGCTGTGGTTAGTCCTTAATTTGAGTGTCTGTTATTTATATCTCAAGTATTTCTTTGCTGGATTACTTATGTTCATTAATATGGCAGACTATCATTTGAAAAACTCCCTTTCCAAGAGAAATGAAGTAGCTCAGTAACACTGCTGATGCTATGAACTGATATTTCATGTACTGCTACTGTTTTTGAAAATGTCAAGAAAAATCTTACAGAATCAGGGCTGCATGAATTAATTGGAAACATTCACAACACATACATTTTAAGGTATCGGAAAACACATAGTTAGCCAGTTCAAGGAAAGGCAACAAAACCTCCAGCAGCTGGTAAATCCTCCAGTTAATGAGGGAGTCATCTGAATCCCTAGCCATCCAATGACGGAGAAAATCATCTGTGTACCATATAAGTACTAAGAAAGTCAAACCAATAAGTATAAAGCACAATAATGAGTACCACTTTTAAGATAATTATTTAATACATTATTTAATTGATAAATATGGTACATTTACAAATAACTAAAGCACCATACAAATTTAAGAAAGTTACCGGCATCATGTGAGTCACAAAACACCACATAAAAAAATCTTACTGAAATGAGAATGCAAAAAAAAGTAGCAAAACTAGAAATAAATTGATCAAACAGAAAAAATTAAGCCAAAGGAGGAAAAAAACCACATCACAAATGGGAAAATTTTTTTCTATTTATGTCTGCACTAATTTTATGTTCAAATTCCCAAAACACTGTCAACAGCTAATACAGCAACCTTGCAATATACATGACTACACATTTGAGTTCTAGCACAATTTATAGTTATTTCTGCAGCACAGTAAAAGATTCTTAATACTTACACATAGGTTTCCACTAAAATTTCAAAGAGAATTTCTTTCAATTGAGATAAGATTATATAAATGTTTCACTCTCTTTATGAATGCAAAATTATGGAGAAAGATAAGTACAATTGTACAAAAGAAGAGGTAGGCATATATGTCTTGCAGAGAAAATACCAGGAGACATGACAACCTTCCTAGTGCACGAGAGCCACTGGAGGCATCAGGGAGTTGACCCATTTCTGAGCCTGCTCCTTTATCCACCAATCAATACAATCTGGGGCTGGAATGTATGCTGCCATCTGGTAGCTTCTGCTTGCAGCTCTCTTGCATGCTGAAGTACTGATCCACTGCACACAGCACATCTGATTTGCATTTTTAAAAACAAAGCTACTTATTTATAATCTCATCACATAACAATGTGTTAAACAGTATTGAAAATGTAAACTGAGGTAAATTAAGGAAAATATTGTAGAACTTAAGCCAGGTACAATTCGAGAGCATTTCTTATATATAAATGCCATAGTAAAATGAATAAATTGTTATTTGTAGTCACTTATAATATTACTACATTAATAATTATTCATTAAGAGTAATGAGCAAGAATCTTATCAGATAGTAAAACATTTTTAGGATAATTACAGAAAAATATTCATGACAAAGAGAAAGTATGCGCAGTTACTATGAACTTAAGCAGTTCCTTTTCAGATTATATTTGTTCATGCTTCATGGGAGTCCATCAAATTAATTATTCTCTATTCTCTAATTGAAGTTGACTGTCTTATACTAATTTCTTTGGAAATCAGAAACCAACCCACAAATAAAAACTGAGTTGCAGGTGAGTTAATTAAATGACCATTCACTCATTATCTGTCCAAACTTCCTTACAAATGCTACATAAGGAGTAACAAAATGTATGAATTGGGTATTATTTTGAGGCCTCCTTTATTACAGACATAAATCAACAATGAATAATGCCATTTACCTAGCAGCAGCAGTTTTTATTGGACATGTCATGGTATTACACTTTAACATAAGACATCATTCACATATACAAGCATTTACATACTTGATACAGGTCATAGTTAGGGAAGGATGGGATAGATACTTGGCCATGACATTATAGTAGGAACTATTCCAGAATTTGCCTGGGGTAACACAGGGAAACCACAGAAAACCTAAATCAATAAATTTAGAGTTAATTAATTTTATGATTAGCAGGATGGGGCATAACAACACTGACTAGGTTTTGCACATGTGTGTGTATCACAAATGGAACAGCCCTGTACTGTGGTTACCTGACATAATCAGTTTGTGCAGGAGGGAATCTATAAATCTTATGAATCTTCTTATGAAAACTTTTATTCATTCGCCGAGATTGCTACATTAACACATTAGTGGACTACTAGTTTCGGCAATATAAACTGCGATATTCAGATCTATAAAAGAAAATATGCCAAGGCTACAAGCTTAAACCAATATTAAAACACAATAGGGCTTACACAAAAACTCAATGACAAAAAATTATATACCCATAAAACCAGGCAGTGGTAATTACATCACACAATAATTTAAATCACTCCATTACAAGAACAACACACACTGTGCCGTAAGATAATAATCCCATAAAATTCTGTTCATATGAACCTCAGTTACTCTGTTATAACAACATAGCATCAAACCCATGAAATGACGTTATATGCCATGTATCTATTTTGTTCATGTTCTACAAATTCAAAGTTGTACATACATTTTGGCTGCACATCTGGCATATTGCTGTAATGCTTTTACTTTATAATGGTATGTTTTTATTTAATTTTACTTATTTAATTTTACTTATTAGGTGTATTTATAGTTGTATTTTGAACTTTGGATTGCATCTGTGCATACGAACAGAATTTTATGAGACTTATTATCTGACAGCACATTGTATGCTCTTCTTGTGGTGATGTGGTTTAAATCATTTTACAATGTAACTTGCACTGGGCAGTTTTATGGGTAAGTAATTTTCTCACTTTGAGTTTTCGTGAATGCCCTACTGTGCTTTTATATTGCTTCAAGTCTGTAACCAGACCGTATTTTCTTTTATAGACTTGAAATGGCAACTTATATTGCCAAAGCTTGCAATCCACTAATGTGTTAACATAGTGATCTTATAAATAAATAAAAGTGATCATAAGAAAACTGCATTATGAAAGAGCCTTAGTTTAAAACTGTGAGGTTTTAACACCTGCACATTGTAAATTTACTGATCCAATTCTTCTTCTTCAATTTGTAGATTATATCTTGTTCAGTAACAAAATCTACCAACAGATGATACACATACACAGCTGGTTTGACAACACTTTCCCACACATGCAACACATCATTTGGCACCCTTTGCTTTCGCCTTTCACTTTTCCAAGCATGCTAAGTATCATTTGCCACCCCTCTCTTCCCTCACGCATTAGGTACCATTCCTTGGGCTCTTGGTAAGATCTTTAAAAATCTAATCTAGTGAGTTCGGAAATTGGCTGTTTTCACTACTAATTACAGTAAACCCTGTGCATAAGTTTTGTACTAGAGGTAATACAGGTGCTCCTCTCGGCTTGGTGCCCTTGTGTTGCTTGAGCCACTTTATACACAGACCTAGTCAATTTGAATTCTCCACCTTCAACATAATGTAACAGCAATTTTGAATTTTGCAACATTTAACAAAAAAAGACGGGGGGGGGGGGGGGGGGGAAGGGGGGGGACGAGAAATAGGAAGGAATGTAAGAGAAAGCCAGATCACACGAAATGCGAAAAGGAGTGGCACACATTCTTTTAACAGTATACAACAAACATCAATGTCTAACATTTTAAACTGGACTTGTCCTATAATCAATAAAGGTCCTGCTATTAAAGTATGTAATAAATGAAAACAAATGAATAAATAATGACTATAATAATATTATGATCAACTAATATACATTAATTCTTTACAAGATGGTATGTTCTGTGCTGTAAATATACCTGTACTACAGGTTTAATTCATTGTTTTGATATAGGCTCCTGCATTCATTTATTCCTGTTGTGAGTGCCAAAACCTCATGCCTGATGCCACTGTTACAATGGATTAGTAATGTCATACAGAAAACTATAGCCAATATTGTGTCTAGTTACTGTCAAATAGATTTCACAATGCAATTTAAAACTGTTTTTGTAATGTCTCTAAATATGAATTTGTGAATAAAGATCAAACTGCATCGGCGTCCACCCCCATACCAGACAAATTAAGTTACTGGCAGCAAGTATGATCCAAAAACTATACCTGCTACCTCTCTGAAGTGATCAGAGTCACTATATTATCACAACACTTTCTGAGTACTATTTCCACTATATTCTGATACTAATTGTAAGTTGTTAACAATGTCTATTCCTGCTTCACAGCAGTGAGAGACGATTCCTCCTGCTCATTTGCCTTTTTGCACGAGTCGTCACCACTGAAAGATGTTTGCCAAATTCTGCATAAAACTTTCCTTTCCACATTCACTTCATATAATGCCTTATTCACTCCGCAGTAAAACGAAGTTTTTCGCTGTTCAAAAAACAAGGGGTCCTTTTTCATTTGCAGACACTGCTCTGGTATTTACGTTGTGTGACTGCTGTACGTATTTTACATTTTGGTGCGTTTCCACAACTGTGTCAGTTTTCTTTCATTTTTCGACTTTAAATCGTAGTGACTGAAAATAAACACGTATACCAGTGTTATAATCATTGCAGTGACTAGAGACAAGCATGAATCTATGAGTCTGCAAATAAGAACTTGTTCGCGCAGATAATACGATTGTAACTTTAAGTTTTGAGAGACCAGAAACAACTATGCGGTATGATAAGAAATTTATTTCATGTTACACAGGCAGATGGTGCCGTATAAAGAATAGATTAAAGAATGTCTCTTCCACATCCAGAGCATACAGCGGATGTGCCTGCAGCAGTTAGGGCACTACGTTCGAGAGAAAAGCAAATGATGATTTATCTGGAACTTTCTTAAAGGTAGGGTCTTAAAAATGATCAAGGCACCACAACTTCGTCCCTCCTGCACCAAAGCACAGGGATAGGCGTGACATCAGGCGGATATGAAACACAGATATTAATATTGCCACAAACCGAACCCACACATCTGTACTATTACTTTAGGTGATCCAAATGAGTCATCGAGTGCAATGTGCACCCCAATTTTAAAAATTAAAATCAGAAAAAAAAAGATTTTGTTGGTGCGTTACTGATAGGCTACATTTATTTTACACAACAATGATTTATCAAAACAACAACTTTTAAGTGACAAATTGTTAGTCATACACGAAAAAAAAAAAAACAGTCCGTAAATTACAGGCATTATTAATCATCAGTCGCTAAAGTCATCGTTGCTGGTATGCTCTGAGCAGTGTCCGCATTCGAAACAAATAATAGTTCCACAATCATCCTCGATGCCGCTCCAGAACACATCTTCTCTTCCGTCCAGAGTATTTGAAATACATTACCGGGTACTTCGTGGTTGATTTTACACTCGTTCGCGCTTCGATTCTTTTCGAGACAGCCGAAACCCTGTGTGCAATAATATGGGGTGCGGCACGCTTAATTTTTCCTGTCAGAGTCGGTTCATGGTTTAGTTCGCAAAACCATTTTTCGTGTGGATTTTTTTTTGCGTTGTCACTGAGATGACCACAAAATGCACCAAGACAAAGCACTGATGGTAGTTTGGTAAGCCCACCTGGACGGAGTTCCCGTGCGTTTCGGAGCTAGTAAAGCATTAAAGTTCAGTCATCCACCCCGTCGCGCCGCGCGGTTTGAGGCGTCATGTCATGGACTGGGCAGCCCCTCCCGCCGGAGGTTCGAGTCCCCCCTCGGGCATAGGTGTGTGTGTTGTTCTTAGCATAACTTAGTTTGTGTTATTTTACGTAGTGTGAAAGTTTAGGGACCGATGACCTAAGCAATTTGGTTCTTTACGAATTCAGACACATTTGAACATCCCTTCTCTTGATTTAGAATGTTAACGTCGTATGGGAATAACTATTCATTTTTTAGGGGTCTTGGGGCTTGTTTTCCGCTTAAAGATTGAGAAAGGGCGAAAATTTGCGTCCATCTGCTGTGACTGCCAATATTACAGTTATGCCCTGGTTTTCACACCTCATATTTTACTGGTAACTTCTTTTGTTCCCTTTCATCAATCATGTAATTACGTGGCACGTCACACTAAATTGGAGTCTCATCGGCGTTGCGTATTCGGCCCATCGAAAAATCCTACTCTTTCCGAAGTGTGATGACTAGACCACGGATTTTTAGGTCGTAAAAAAGTGTGTTTTAGGCACCTAAAATAGGCTCCTTCAGTAGTTCATTTAGGCTATATAAAACCTAAAATAGGCTCTAATAAAAATGACGCAGAGAAAATAAAAATAAATTAAAATACACAGTGTTGACAGTATGAACATCTTATTAGTCATTAAAACAAGGAGAATGAATATTTACACAGTTACAGAGCACAGCAATCTACAACATTAATGTTGAACATAACTCCAAATATTTTTGAGTTCCTGCAAGATAAAGATCTCCGTAAAAAAGATGTGGCAATGGTTTAATTAATACATTCGTAGTTTCAAATATTCTGACCATAGTTGGCTTCACAATAAATAACCAAAATCTTTTCTAGGTTTTCTAGTGAAAAACTGTGGCGCTTGTCAGTCAGAATCAATTTATACGCTGAAAAAGAACGTTCTACATCAACAGATGTGACAGGGGCGTACTTCATTTTCGGCACATGTTGGACAGGAATGATGCAGTCAGGAGTGCTGAATTTTCCAGTAAGTATGTCGGCAGCTGCACACAACTCCTTCAGGCGAGTGTTCTTCTGCAAAACCGTTTGCATTTTTGCCCGTACTTTTTCCCCTACTTCACCTGGCGCTTCATTAATTTTCATTTTGACTTCTTCAAGCAAAGAAATATTGTCGTAGATAGGTCTCCCTGAGCCTTCTAATTGTGAAATTATTCTTGCCATAAATGTGTAGTGGGCCATAATGTAAGATAAGTCCCGTTTTAAAGAAGAATCTTTGAGTAACTCCACTGCTGCAGTTACGGATGCAGCATCCTCCGGTATATTTTCAACCACCTTCTGGACAGCTGAGAGATGCGTACTATAGTATTCTGCTGCTATGAGCCACGTGCCCCAGCGGGTGACAACAGGCTCTGGCGGCAATGGGACATATGGAAGCTGTTCTTTGAATGCCTGTATTCTTGATGGTGCCTTAACAGAAATTTTCTTCACCATAGATATTACTTTATTTACTTTAGGAAATTGTAGCCTTACTTGCTCTGCTATGCGGTTGATCCCATGCACTACACAAGTTACGTGCAGCATCAATGGGTAGAATACTTTTAATAGTTGAAACGCTGCTATCATATATGCAGCAGCATCAGTGACGGCCAGAAGCACCTTATTCTCATCCACTCCGTTTGGGTATAGCACCTTAAGCCCATTGTTCACAAACTGTGCTATTGTTTGTTGGTTAGTTTTTGCAAGATGTTTTGAGTAAATCAAATGAGCCCTGGATGGAGCATCTGGATCTAGCTTGCCAATAATCAGGTTTGCAATGTAACGGCCAAGACTGTCATTAGTTTCATCCACAGAAATCCATATACAAGATTCTCCAACATCTTCTCGGATTCTGTGCAATGCAGCATTGTAAGCTGAATCCACATAATTCTTACGTAAAGTTGACTCTGCAGGAATAGACTGAGGGCAGTACTTCTCAAGAAAACCTCTGAAAATAGGGTTTTCTAGTTTCCGAAAGGGGATGTTTGCTGCCACAAGTGCATGACACAAATCACTGCAGAACTTGTTTTTTTTCGGAGGATTCACCATATTTAGTGGTTAAAAGAGTTTGCTTCAATTTTGACTTTCGTTCAACATTAGCTTTATGTGCGATTCCATCTGCATGCTGAGTTAAGTGAGATTTCTTAACACTCGAAACCTAATACGAAAGAAAAGGGAAATGCGGTTTAGAATCGCATATAAAGAGTATTTCATACTACTAAAGGATAGCGATAAAAAAGAATCCTAAGTGACAGGAAAATAAGAAGTCTAAGAAAAACATCAACTAACCTCCTTGTTGCATGCTTAGCAGAAAATAATTTTCCCATCTGTTGTATAATGCGGAAAATCTTGCAGCCACTGCCTTATATGAGTAGACTTTGAACTAGCTGTTTTCGGCATGGAGTAGTATTCTCACTTTTTACTGCGGTACATGGGAGCGGTAGGGGAAGTTCCGTACTTTTACTTCAACGTTAGGACGTCTTCCTTTGCGAGAAACAGTGAATTTTTTTCTAGTAGCGGTAGCTGCAAATGATGCCAATTTCTGTTTCTTCCACAAGCGAACGTTGTTCTCAGCTAAACATAAATTTCGTCCCGTCCTCCTGTTACTGTATTTTTCAGTAAAAAGAATTACTTTGCGCTTGAAAGTAGCATCATACGATGTTCTCTGCTTGCTTTCTATTTCGTGACTACCGCATATTTCGGCTGCTAAGACGATAGTTGCAGCATAAAAAAATGCACCAAAAATCGGGGTCGTCTTACGACAGACGTCAAATATAGATTGAAATTTATATAAATTAAAACCATTGTAGAATTAAATAAACCATACACCAAGTGATTCAAAACGTTGCAAAATACAATTCGACATCTAAGGAAAGCAGCTCCTCAAGTACATCCTCAATTACTTTTTTAAGAAGCCCGTCATTTGGGTCCCATTCGGCACCTTGTGAATCGATTTCCGCTTCGTCTATAATATCCCATAACAAATCGTCCTTAGTGCCATCCATAGCCTTGGATATCCCACACTTCTTGAATGGTTTGATCACTGCTTCCACCTTCGCTTTTTCCGTGATCTGATCACGAAATCACACAAAACATCAAGTGATGCAGCCCGCATAGCTCCACCTTTCGTAAACGACTTTTGCCACTCATCATCGCCGGCCGGAGTGGCCGTGCGGTTCTGGGCGCTACAGTCTAGAACCGAGCGACCGCTACGGTCGCAGGTTCGAATCCTGCCTCGGGCATGGATGTGTGTGATGTCCTTAGGTTAGTTAGGTTTAATTAGTTCTAAGTTCTAGGCGACTGATGACCTCAGAAGTTAAGTCGCATAGTGCTCAGAGCCATTTGAACCATTTTTGAACCACTCATCATCCCACTGTTCCATCGGTCAACATGTGGTCTTTGAATGGTTTATTCAGAGGGACGTCAAAAGGTTGTAGCATCGAAGTCAAACTACCCCGATAAAACAGCAGTCTTAGTACTGCTTCGTGCTATGTGATTTTTGGTATTCTCATTGGGTTGCCAATTGTCCCGAAATATCGGAGCTATCACCGTTACAGACTTTCTTGTCCCGACAAGACCCAATTTTTTCCACAGTTAGTTTTATTTATGTCAACAAGTGTATGTTGACAATGTCTCACTGACGGCGTTGCATGTTGGGCATCTTGTATCCACAATGCACGTATCTTCTAGGTGTAGCGCCATTATTCGAGAAAATACCAAACTTCAAGAACTGTGCTTAAGGGCCACACGGAAGAATCGGGCAGTTCCCGTTTGAGTAGCAATGTGATAAGATGATTTTTTCTAAACGTACTACGAACGAGTGCAAGTTAATATAATGTTTGAAGTCTGTTCACTGCAGGTATTTAGAGAGCTAAGTGTAGTGAGTGACGTTTACTTTGATGACTAAAGCGATATCGGCGACTATTTGCGTCTAATGGATTTATCAAATCATAGCTTACGAAAGTGCCTGAGTACCAAAAGAGACAGTGGTCTGTGGTCTTTTGCTAAGAAAGGACGTACGGATCAGGGCTCGCTGTGTGAGATTTGTAGCTGTTTCATCTCAGTAACTCGCGGAGGTAAGGTAGATGTGAGGCATCGCATTTCTACAAGAAACCATACAAACAGATTAGCGGTAGCATCGACAACAAAGCCTATTTCGACATTCATGATTAAAGAAGATACCCAGGAAGAACTGCTCGTTGCTGCTGCTTAACTAATAACAGCTTATAAAGCTGTAATTCTTCATGCTTTCCCGGCAATCTGTTGACGTCTTGGATATTCGGGAATCCAGCCGGATGTTCGCGTCGTTCTCGCAAGATATTTCAACAGCGTGCCTCGCTGTCTTCTTCAGGTGCTACCTGAGACAGCGATTATTAATAATAATCTCACACCACACTCGTGTCCGAATGCATAAAACAATTGCAAAGAAGTTTCATTTTACGGCATAGGCACCAATTCATCGAACCAAAAGGCTGAAAAGGTGTTTCCTTTAATTGTTCAATACTTTACTGAAACTGATGGAATCCAACAGAAACTCATAAGAACTGCAAATTTCGCTAGATAAATTAGTCGCTTTTTGTGGAGCCGGTACCAATACCAACCGAACGGAGGGCTTCTTCGACGCAGCCAGGGGAATGTGTTTCACCAAATTAAAGACGAACTAGGAAAACATGTAGAAGGAATTGAGTACTTTACTCACATTCTCCTCGATGCTATATCAAACGCTGCTGGAGTCTTAACTGTCGGCTTGAAATAATCACCACGAAAATATTTAATTAGCTTTCAATATACACGGTAAGGATAGAGAAACTGAAAGAGTTCTGCTTATACGTTGATGTATATCATCAGACGCTTCCATCTCACTCAAAAACAAAACGGCTGTCGTTAACACCCGCAGCTGAGTAGAATTCTTGAGTTTTCTTTTCCTTTTCAGCGATCACAGGCCGTGTAGACCACGTACTGCATCAACGATCTGATTCCATCTTCTTCTATCTGTCGCTCTCCACGCTGCAGATATTCCTAATGCTGCAATGTCCTCTATGTCACCTTTACACCGCGTGCGAGGTCCGCCCCCGGTAGCTGAGTGGTCAGCGCGAGACTATCAATCCTAAGGGCCCGGGTTCAATTCCCGGCTGGGTCGGAGATTTTCTCCGCTCAGGGACTGCGTGTTGTGTTGTCCTAATCATCATCATTTCATACCCATCGACGCGCAAGTCGCCGAAGTGGCGTCAAATCGGAAGACTTGCACCAGGCGAGCGGTCTACCCGACGGGAGGCCCTCGTCACACGACATAAATAAACCGTGTGCGAGATCGGCCCAATGATATTGTTGCTTGGACAGTGCCCTCCAATGCGTTCTTAAGAATTCAGCTGGTTTCCATTCGAGCTGCATGCCCAGGCAACTGCAGCCTCCTACTTGGTTGCTTCATTAACTGATAAATTTCAGTGTTCTTTCGAACTCTCCAGATGTAATTCTCCAACACAGGTCCCCAGATTTTTCTCATCACTTTTCTTTCGAAAATATTCAGTTTTTCTCTTTCTTTCTTGGTAAGTGTCCAGCTTTCCAAACCATATAGTACTACTGGGCAGACGATATGTTATATATCTTACTTTTAAGTGAGCTGCTTAGAGCGTACAGACATCTTGACCTTGAGGCTATTCTGTCATTTGCCGGCCAATTGGCCGAGCGGTTCTAGGCGCTACAGTCTGGAACCGCGCGACCGCTACGGTCGCAGATTCGAATCCTGTCTCGGGCATGGATGTGTGTGATGCCCTTAGGTTAGTTAGGTTTAAGTAGTTCTAAGTTCTAGGGGTCTCATGACCTCAGCAGTTAAGTCCCATAGTGCTCAGAGCCATTTGAACTATTCTGTTATTTATATCCAGTGTTATGAGTGTTATGATTTTTTTACTGCTGAAGCGCGATCCAAGGTATTTAAACTGATGTTCTCTGAATCTAGAATGGTGGTCAATTTCAAAGTGAGGATTTGGGTTTATGAGTCGCCCTATTTCCATACATTCGGTTTTCTCTTGGTTTATCAAAATGGTTCAAATGGTTCAAATGGCTCTGAGCACTATGGGACTCAACTGCTGAGGTCATTAGTCCCCTAGAACTTAGAACTAGTTAAACCTAACTAACCTAAGGACATCACACACATCCATGCCCGAGGCAGGATTCGAACCTGCGACCGTAGCGGACTCGCGGTTCCAGACTGCAGCGCCAGAACCGCGCGGCCACGTCGGCCGGCGGTTTATCAAAAGTTCCATTTTGTTGGCACTGTGCCTGATAGATCTGTACGTGTCCTTCAGCTCTTCTTCTGTTTTACTGAGTAACACTAAATCACCTGCGCATTCCAGGAGTTTTATTTCACTGTGTTAGAGTCGGAGACCATTGTATAGCTATAACTTACTCTCTCGAACCACTTTCTCTAAAGAAAGGTTGAAGAGAATTTGAGCTTTGGATTCGATTAAAACAATTTTTGACGCCGAAGACAGGCCACCTAAAATAATTTCAAGTTTCTTCAGTAGTTCGATCATGTTTCTACAGTGAAACTCGGCTCTGTTTGAAAATAAATATAAGAAGCGTGGAGAAGAATAAAGTCTCGAAAATTGAAATAAGAAATATATTAATCGACACTCACAGAAGTCTGAGTGAAAGGGAGACTGCCAATTTTATTGGCATGCAAACCAAGATGAATTTGAACAAATTAAAGAATTAGAACACTAATCAAGAAATAATTAATTTGATTTTGGAATTTGAGGAAGAGACAATGGCTTTCTATGCCATAGGATTTGAGCACTTAGAGAAATCGGCTATTTCTTTTAAAATATCAAGTATTTGATTGGATTTAACTATCTGAAACCACTGACTGGATGATGATTGAAAGCACTGTTATATACCTGACTTACGCTTTTATAAATAATAAGGGTTATTAACCAACTCAGTGGCATATTATTATCCAGATGAACACTGTTCTAAACTAAATTTTCTGGCCGATGGTAGTTTGGGGATAGTCTTATAGGACGGGCATATAGCAAAACTACATACCTTTGAGGAAAATTTGTACTTCGTCTTATCCGAAGGTCGTCTTATCCGCCCAAGTATATGACCTAAGGGTCCATTCACACGCGTCCGGGCCATGTCCGTGCCGACACGCGTCCGAGTATCGGCCGTCGCCCAGAGGACGAAATATACTATTGCAATAAATGTAGCAGTCCAGATATGACCGGACTGTGTTCGAGGAACGTCAAGGAGCCGAGAGCGGGCAGAGTGGAATTTGTTCTGTTTCATTTTTTACGTGACGGACGACGGCATTTTAGGTAGTTTGTAAATTTCCTGTGCTTTACAAGCAGGCACCAGAAAGTGTCGTTTTTTCCCAATTTTGGTTCTACTTTTTTTTAAGGTTGACAGAAGGTGTGTTGCGTCATCTTAAAATATTCATAAGACTTTGTTTCACCATCCATGAGATAAGGAAATAATATTCAAAATTCTCCCTGTACTGGTCTTGTTTGCCGGCCGGAGTGGCCGAGCGGTTCTAGGCACTACAGTTCGGAGCCGTGCGACCGCTGCGGTCGCAGGTTCGAATCCTGCCTCGGGCATGGATGTGTGTGTTGTCCTTAGGTTAGTTAGGTTTAAGTAGTTCTAAGTTCTAGGGGACTGATGACCTCAGTAGTTAAGTCCCATAGTGCTCAGAGCCATTTGAACCATTTGGTCTTGTTTTCCAGACAATATGGAACCACATTTTTTTTCTTCTTCCTATGAAGCAAGTTCAAAAATGGCTCTGAGCACTATGAGACTTAACTTCTGAGGTCATTAGTCCCCTAGAACTTAGAACTACTTAAACCTAACCAACCTAAGGTCATCACACACATCCATGCCCGAGGCAGGATTCGAACCTGTGACCGTAGCGGTCGCGCGATTCCAGACTGTAGCGCATAGAACCGCTCGGCCACCCCGCCGGCTATAAAGCAAGTGCTATAAGCCCTCATTCACTGTTACGAAAATTAGCGGATATATTTACAACTTTTACAAACAGAAACACAGACCACCATTTCCGAGTCACTACTAGGAACAAGAGATATGCGGACGAGTCTCGGTTGTGTGTATTTCCTAGAGGAACAGGCCGGAGCACTGGCGTCATTTGTCCGACGCTCGGTCTTCACACGGCCCGGACATGTGTGACCAGACCACCTTAATGCAAACATACTATCCAGTAACAGGCCTACAATAATGTAACGAAGTTCAGAATTACAGCAATGCGTTGCGACGTAAGGAACAATACCTAAATGTAATGCGCCATCGAATCTTATACATATCCCAATTTTGAGTACTGAATAAGGTTAAAAATGTGCGCATTACATTCGCGTTAATACCGTACTTAGGACATCGATCAGTGCAGGCCTAAGCATCGCAGGAAATCTACATGCACACTTTGTACACCACTATGAACAGCATGGCAATGGGTACTTAGCACTGTGCCACCTGTTAGGGTTTCTTCCCGTTCCAATCGCAAATTGAGCGTGGGGAGAATGACTGGTTAACCCTCGCAATACCGAGATAGGCGATGTACGTTATGTCCACCATTTGAAAATATTGTAATCTAGTCAGTTACCTCAGATTTTAAAATTTTGAAAAACTAATATTTATTGTTTTTAATTAAGTCTTCTACCAGATTTCATAAATGTTTTAAATTTTTCAGTTAAACTTAACCCAAATTTAAGTCTTAGTAGTAGTTTCACTTCCCCAGTGAATGTCATATTCAATAATTTGAGGTTCAGGATTTTACTTACACATCAATATCTCGTTTAAAAAGTATGTTGTAACTAAAAGTCAACAATAGTAAACGAAATTTACATTTTTAATTTTTTTTTACAGTGAGCCTAAAGTGTCCCTTGATAGTCCATATTATTGAAAGTGAACTGATATTGCTAAGTGTGTGCTAAAATATATTTTCAGGTTCTGGATCTTACTTAACACATCAGTATCTCGTTAAAAAGTGTATTTTTAATATGTCAGCAACAATTAACAAATTGTCTTTCTTTCAATTTTTGTTTGTTTGTGTGGGCATAAAGTACACTGCCCCCCCCCCCCCCCCCTTTCCAGTAATGCTTGTTATGGAAAATACGCTGGTAGCCTCTTTGGATGCTGCTATAATCTAATTTTGTTTCTGAGGATCACACTGTCCCTACGGCTGGAATACGTAGGGGGGCTAAAGAAAGTCTCTAGATTCTTTACTTAAATTTCTCACTTGAAATGCTGTACGTAGACTTTCGTGGGAGAATTTACGTGGTCTTTAGCAATTTGCAAATTCAGATTTTTTATTTCCGTGACGCTCCTCTGTGCGTCAAACAAACTTGCGACCATTTGCGCTGTCCTTTTTAGTATATCGTTATGTCCAATATCCCCTGTTAGTCCTATCTGATACGGGTCCCACATACCTGAACAATATTCCAAAATGCAACTCATTTGCAAGTAGTCCCCCTTTGTAGACTGTCTTCATTTTCCCAGTATCCTTCCAGTGAACCGATGTCTGCAACCAGTCTTACCAGCGACTTAGTCTTTGAGACAAGTTCATTACACGTCTCGTATCCCTCCCTACAAATTAGGTATTGTATGAGTTGACTGATTCTAAGTGTGTATTACTGGTATTGCAGTCATACGATATTACGTTTTTTATAGTGCGTAATTTGATATTTATGTACATTTAAAGACAGTTGCCAATCTTCGCACCACTTTGAAATCTTACCTAGATCTGACTGAATATTTGTGCAGCTTTTTTCAGACAGTACTTCGTTATAAATAAATGCACCATGTGCAAAAGAACCTGAGGTTACTTGGAATATTGTCTCCAAGATCATTACTGTACAGCAGGACCGGCCACAACGAAGCTCGCAAGCCGCATGCGGCTCTTGCTTCAGTGTAATGCTGTTCTTGAAATAAAGTATGTAAATAAATAATGTAGAAAAAGAATAAAATTTAAAAAAAGTAAAAAAGAAAAAGAAAAATGCGCGGCGCAGAGCAGCACTGACTGGAGCAAAGCAGCGCAGTTTGGAGCTGTTTGTACGTTAAGAACGTACGTTAAGAACAAGTTGTACACAAAATCGAGCGATTGTCTGCAGAGTAGAGGGACTATCCCTAGACACACATTGTATACAGGTAGTCTAGATACTTTGTCTCGTGCACACACCTGAATGCGTTGTACCCCCAAATTTTGTTAATATGGCTGACCTTGCTGGGATCGCAGCTTGTGTAATGAAATAATGGACAGTGGGAGAAATCGGAAGAGGAGACGGTGGCGGAAAGTTGTCTGTGGAAGGTCCTCGTTTTGCTGTAATTTATTTCTGGCGTTGAAGGTAAAAGAGCATGATTTTTTCAACATCATTCATTGAAATGTAATATTTTCTTGTTGTGATTTTTGTATTCGAAACTAGCCCAGCACCTGCTGCTTCCCTCGCATAGACTGTATGGTCTGTAAATGTTTTATTTGTTTTTCTAGCACATATTTCCTTAGAAGTCAAACAACAGTTTTCATAGTTTTCATAGATGTAGCTTTAAGTATTTTCTACTATAACAAAGAATTTTCATAAAACTTTCATTCCCAATTTCGCCTCCCCACCCCTTAGGGATGTAATTTCGAAAAATTTCTTCTTACACGACTCCTTACCCTCTCCATATTTCCAGTTTCTGTCCTGGGCTGGGCGATGATGAGTCAGTCAGTTTGTCACACTGGACATTTCCTTTCGCATAGAGAGGTTACTAACTTCCCACAAACATGATGCCAAGTAAAACAGACATGCCGGCCGATGTGGCCTAGCGGTTCTAGGCGCTTCAGTCTGGAATCGCACGACCGCTGCGGTCGCAGGTTCGAATCCTACCTCGGGCATGGATGTGTGTGATGCCCTTAGGTTAGTTAGGTTTAAGTAGTTCTAAGTTCTAGGGGACTGATGACCTTGGATGTTAAGTCCCATAGTGCTCAGAGCCAGCCATTAAAACAGACATGATGCCATGTGAAAATCCTCTGTAAGCTGCACACTTTCTCGATTAACCATGGCTGGTTCGCATGTCTGTTGTTCCTAGTAGTGACTCGGAAACAACGGCCTGTGTTTCTGTTTGTAAAAGTTGTAAATATATCCGCTAATTTTCGTAATAGTGAATTGGGGCTTATAGCACTTGCTTTATAGGAAGAAGAAAAAAAACGTGGGTCCATATTGTTTGGAAAACAAGACCAGTACAGGGAGAGTTTTGAATATTATCTCCTCATCTCATGGATGGTGAAACAAAGTCTTATGAATATTTTAAGACGACGCAGCACACCTTCTGTCAACTTTTAATCAAACTAGAACCAAAATTGGGAAAAAACGACACTTTCTGGAGGCTGCTTGTAAAGCACAGGAAATTTACAAACTTCTTTTATTAGTCTACCCACATATTTTTTTTTTTTTTTTTGTACACAAAAGAGTCTTGCACGGTTGCAAAGAATACAGAACAAAGATAATGAAAATACCTACGAAGCTTTTCCACGTCACAATGAGAATAACAGGAGACACTGTTTTGATACAAATTCTCCCGATTTGTATACTAGTATGTACACGCAGCAACGTTCCTGTGGGTATGCGCGCGGACGTTATTAAAAATGGAAAACGGGATATGCCGTCAGAGTTGCGCAACAGCGAACCATTTCCCCTGGTATGCCGACACTGCGCGGAATTTATTCGTTTTTGCGCAGAGCTCCTGAAGTAGTGTTTCGTTTTCCGCCGTTTAAGCGCTCCCTTTCTTTTCGTTAATTCATAATAGTTTTCAGTTACGTATATCAGTATACTTTTTTGTTTTGTTTATTCTTTTGTCAAGAACAATGCACAGTTCAATAACTGGCGAACATTAGCTACTGGAAGAGTATCTCCTGCCTCCACAATGTTTTCAGATCGTAAGAAGGGACAGACGATTCATCGTGAGGGTAGTGAATAAGGAAGTAAGGAATGTTATAAAATCATGTGATCTAGAAGCAAGGCAGGTAAGGAAAACAAGGTTATATACTCGCTGCCTGTTCTGCTGGCGTATCTCTACAATCTGTTACAAAAAGTCGAAAAGGCGTAATTTCCACAAATACGTTCCCTTTGTGCTCCTGGTAAAAAGCGTCCGAGATATGAAGCACATAAGTGTCACTATCATTATTTGGATATGGATGTAATAAGAGACATTATGCTACGTGCATGTAGCCATCAGATTTCCACTGCAAGTTAGAAACAGTCGAAAAGCCCTCATGAATAACAATGTTTTAATCGGATCGTCGCGCCGAGAAAAAGCATTTCAGTGGTCGCTTACACACTATCAGCATTAATAAACTAATTATACAACAGGCAACACAAATGAAGTAGTGTATGGTATTATCACGAAAGAGTGAGCATCGTGAAAGAGTGTGGTGATTTGATATATTTAATTTGTTGAAACATATTGCTGGCAAAGGCAGATCTACTTTCATGACAAAGTTTTTCAAACGACGTGAACTCTTCCTCGGAAATACATAAGCGTCCGATCTTACCCGTCGGCTTTGACCCATGACGTCACAAATACCGCGGAAACGACCATAAACAACAATTCCAATATGGCGGATATAAAAACATCGAATACGTATTGTAAACACTGAAATACAGAAGTTTCACAAAAAGCCTAATGACTGTAACGGGACAAGCGTGGGAAATTGGGGGTTTTTGGGTGGGGAGAAACTAAATATGTCGTTATGCGGTGGGGGGAGTCTGCAGTGCCCCCCCATCCCCCCACAGGCTTCATTAGTGTCAAATCAATATTTTCGAATCATAGGCGGCCGCTGCCGCGGCCGCATTCCAAAAAAAAAAACTCCCAACCTAACCTCAAGTGGGCTACGCTACAGATCAATATGTTCATCAAATTGCTTCATATTACGTATACATGTTCTTTAAACAAGAGTACATCAAACCATGTATTAGGTTTTCCGCGCCGTAATGACGTCACACACCACAACACGCTTACGTCACGGGTCAAAGCCGACGAGTAAGATCGGACCTTTCTGTTGACCCTCTTCCTCTCACAAAGCACACTTGGCTAGCTTCCGCATTCCTGTCGGGCGCATTATTCTCGGCTGCTGACGATACTCTGACCGTTGTGTTGTGCCACGTATCAATTGTTTACTTCTATCAATAACAACTATTTTGTTCACGAATCACGCATTGTCAGTTTGGCAAGGCGGAGGTGAGTACCCAGCTTCAGGCATGTGCGTGTCATTCCGCCTGAAGGGTATACTGGTCATTACTTTAATACTGCTCAGATGAAGAAAAGGAATAAAATCGTTTGGTAAGTTTCCATTCCAGTCGCTCAGTGTTCAAAATACGATGGGTTATGGGATTCAACCAAAATTCTAACAGAATTGGCGATTTATTGAATTGATATTGTGAATTGTTAACCTTTTCTCATTCGAAGAAGCATCACTATTTATGAGTAACGGCCACATTTCTCTTGTTGACAGCTTTGATAGCACTTCTTTTGCCAAAACACAATATAATTTGCACAAACTCATTTTTGCAGCAGCTATTGCGGCAGAATTCTGAAACACATTGTCTCATTAAACGAGTTATTGGCGACCAGAGAGCACAATAGCTTACGAAAAACCTCATTGTGTCGGCTTGAGGTAACATAAGAGAAGAAATTTCATATTTGTTTTCATACTAGGAAACTCTTGTATCACTAGGTGTCGATAACTCTTAAAGCATTACAGTCAATGGAATGAAAAACATAAAATAGAAAGTACAGCTTCTGATATATCGTTATAGATAAGAAAGTTCATCGTGTTTACGAACTGGCAAAGAACTCTCCACCTTGTGTACCATCATTCGCCAAAATCTCGTTTCGACGTCTCGAGCGTTTTAGGAGATATGACGGATGTAAGAATATTTCATTCCCGTGGGCATGAGATCGGGAGTGAATGCGCTGCATAGGATCCATTTTCTTGAGATCGGAGACAGATAGAGACCTCCTCCCAAGTTTAAGCAAAAATTCAATATCTTAGCTAAATTTCATACGCAGCAACATATTGTGTAATACGCACCAAACGCAAAATCACAGCGACCCCTAATTTTCATTGCAAACTTTTTGAGTTTTGCGTAGTGTCTTACTAAAATGTGTGCATCACAATATGCATGACAATTAGCGAGATGATGGGCACTTCGCCACGAAGCTGACATATAACGCTACAAGTAAGGCAAAAATCAAATATTTTCAGTGAATAGTTTCTGTAAAATCGTTTGAGAAAGACAACCGAGTGCGCGTGCTTTGGTTCTGTCAGCGCAGAGCGTCGGCAGTCGACGCGTGCGAAGTATCTGTACGCGTCGCAATATGGGCAGGACCAGTGCCGCCTGTGCGGAACGTGCGTGTCGCGCTGTAGTGTCGTGTCACGTCACACGTGCTATACGCGTCTCGATTTGCGCTTAGTCTGTAGTTAGTACAAAAGGGGCTCCTTGCTTAACTTCTCAACTGTATAACCTTTTTGACGATCTGATAAAGCTACACCGCACCGCGCCGCCCATGGGCGAATAGAAGTGCGGCAACCTGTAGCTTGTCACATTCGTAGCTAATAACTTGGTTACTTTTCTCTGTGCAGCGACATTAAGTAAACTTGTGATTACTGCTGGTATCCTAACAGTCGCAGTGTTATCTAAGACGCGAAAATACGAAAAAAAGAACGGACTGTTTAATAAAGAGTGTGAGGATAAATTCCTTTCTGTAGAGGAAAGGTAATTCAATGTCTTTTGGCTCATACGCCATCATGACACTTACCACAGCAGTTTCAGGAAAGACTTGGTTCTCAGTTAAGGAGAGGTAAATTGTGGTCGTTAAAGGAAAAATTTTTCAAGAGCAGAGCAGGGTTATGACCATGTTTACCAGAGAAACAGATTTAACAACCGAAGCTGGCTTTGTCTTGGCTTTTAATACTGCAAAATCAAAGAAACCTTACACAGAGGGCGAGTTTGTAAATGTCATTATTGCGCCAGTTGTTTCTATTTCGGTCCCAGAAAATAAGGAACTACAGAAACTGGGTGGCCAAATGCCGGCTTCTAGACGTATAATAAAGAGGCGAGTTTCTGCTGTTAGTGAAGATATTGTTAGTAACTTGCAAAAAATATAAGTGACTATTCAGCAATGAGTCTGTCTTTGGATGCCTCTACAAATAAACTTACAGTATTTAATAGATACGCATCAAATGACTTGGAGATGGTGGAAGTGCTCTTACACCTTGTTACATTGAAGGATATTACTTGGGGTTGTGACATAAAAGAAGCCCTGGATGATGTTTTAGTGATATATTCAATGCCTACTGGGAAGATTGTCAGTATTGCTACCGATGATGCACCATCTAAGACAGGTGGAAACCAAGGCCTTGTGGGGCTTTAAACGCTGGCACTTCGTGCTCTAAATTCCTGCACCATCCATATAGAAAATTTAGCTTCTAAATATTTTCACTATCCACACAGTACGAGGTGGTGCTAAAATTGTGAGCTACATTCGCCCAAATGTCAAAACGCACTCTCAGTTAAAATCCTTCAAAGAGGAAATCAGCAATGATGACTTCCGTGATGATGTGTTTTGCTATTGTTTAGTAACATGGCTATCAGTAGGTAATGTTCTAGGCAGATTTTTTTCAGTTATTGGATCCAGTGGGGAAATTTCTTTAAGAAATAGAAAAATCTCTCCTTCAGCTTGATGAGCCACAGCTGCTGTTAGATATGGCTTTTTTTGTTGATTTCAGCATTTACAAACACTAAACACGTAATTACAAGAAAGAGATAAACCTATTTCTGATTTAGAGACCATTTTTTCAATCCATATGCTTGAAGAAAATTACTGAATGTCTACCTTTAGTTCAAGTGCAAATACAAGACTATTTAACAACAATGTCTGCCCTTGCTGAAGAAATAAATGTCAGATTTAGTGAATTGAGGGCACTTAAACCATTATTTTCATTCTTGGAAAATCCTTCCCTTGATGATGATGTGGAAGACGGCTACCCCGTTTCACTGCGAAATATTAACGATTCAGCAGCCGTACAGTTGGAGATACTGGAACTTGTAATCTCTCCCCTCCTTCCTAATTCTAGTTATTCTCCACAATAAGCAAAGTCTTTTATGAAAAATTTGAGAGGAGTGAAGGTTACGATAAACTTAATTAACGAAATTCTTGTTATACTTTTGCATTCCATGCATTAGAAATTACGAAGAGACATGAATTATCGTGATATAAGCAGTATAGAAACGGCCACATCTCACTGCTTCAGTGACATAAGCCACAAGTTATTTATGAAGAAATATTTTCGAAAACGTGTGCAATTGGAGCTTATACCGCTGACAGCAAGAGAATAAAAACACATATTTCAAGCATGAGAAGTGAATTTTTTGTTGTTGTCTGTTCTTATTATGAGAGGCACTTTCCTTGACATGTAAATTTTTTTTATGAACTTTAATGATTCGCCTATTCTTATGTTTCACTTGAATTCCTAATACATGAATAATTTTGTGAATGTAACTTCTACTTTTGATGCCGTGTTAAAGTCCGATATATCGATATTTAAAATAAATAACAAAATAGGCCCTCGAATTTCGACGTATGGACCAAAACAAAAATTTGTAAATATACTGCCAGTTTTAGAGCTGTATTATCTACGTATTTATTTATTATTAGATGCTCTGTACATCAAGGAACTAGAAGCCTGCTTATCCCCCTTCGAGCAAGAATTAAAAGGAAAGCGATGCACGTTCACGATTGGCGATAACCACTTTGCTAACAATGGTAACTGCACGTAAGTGATACAAGAAAGGTGTCCGATGGGTCCGTCGTTCGGTTTTGTTACATATCGAATTGTCTGGATACTTCATGTCACCTTCCATGTGTTTTCATTTCTTTAAACGTCAGTGACGTAGCAGTTGCAGTGTCAGAATTGCGTGGTGATGTTAAACGTTGCACTCCCAGTTGGTAACACCGAGCACCGATTACGTCAGCACTTCCCCTCACACGTCCCTGCTCAACGCGAAGACCAATCTTGTCATTTAGATTTTTGTTCATCAGTTTTAGCAATTGTTTTTGAAGAACAGCGATGTGAGGATATAGCACACTAGTGTGCAGTTTTTCCACATCGGATATCTTGTTATTCCATTCACACCGCCACCCCTAAGGCAATCAGACAGCTTCTTGCTGCCATATATACGAGTACTTGTTCCACACAAAAAGAAAGACTGGACGTGATGAAAGCTCAAAAAGTAGTAAGACTTTTTCACACAGTGAAAGTAAAATTATGTTCTATTACAAATTCAGAAGAACAACTTATCGAAAATTGCGAAAAAATATGTAATTAAAATACCGCCACTCGCTATTGTCATTTCGATATTGATATATCAGTGGAATAGGTATCGCCGATGTACATCGATGTCTTTTGGAGCAATGTCTATATATCGATATTTTATTAACAGCCCTACTTCTTGTCGTTTGTTGCTCAGATGTTTGGACAACATGGTTGTGGAGTAACAGCGATTGATATAAATTAACTTAGTATTAAGAAAACAGTCTTAATCGCGTTTTTTATTATTTAGTGCCGACCGGTTCCAGCCCACCGCAGCGGCCATCTTCAGGGCGAACATATGGTCGACTGCTGGTGGCTTCACTTCTACCAAGGTGTGGCAGGAGAAGACTGTTTCCTGCCACACCTTGGTAGAAGTGAAGCCACCAGCAGTCGACCATATGTTCGCCCTGAAGATGGCCGCTGCGGTGGGCTGAAACCGGTCGGCACTAAATAATAAAAAACGCGATTAAGACTGTTTTCTTAATACTAAGTTTGTGGATCAGATTTAGCAGAAATTGTGCAATTGGTTTCTTCTGTGTTGGGGAACAGTTTTATTGCTTTTGGCGTTTGATTATCACGTCTGTGTGGTTTTTCCTTTAGCAATAGTCGTGATGGCTTCTTGAGTACATTCCCTACAGGTATCGTGCGCCCCCCCCCCCCCCTCACTAATTTGGCTGTAAGTGTAGCGAAAAAGACTTAGCGTTTTAGGATAGATATACGATGTGTTTCTGCGAAAGGACAGCTCTTCTGCTGTTTACTAGCTTTTTTTCTAAAAAGAGTACAACTTTCGTCAGAAAAAATATCTGTATGTTACAAGAGAATTGTAAATAAACTGCCCTGTATGTACCGTTTCACGCCTCCTAGGATTCTTAGGAAACTAAAGAAAGGCAAATAAGGTGTCGTTTTTTAGTTATTGTCGATTTTTATGGTACTACATACGCTCCCCATTTCAGAAACTATGTTACAAACCAATATAAAATATAGTATTCGCACTCATCCGACATCCTATTGAGAAGTGTCATTTGCTGGATACTTGGCGCGCTGCTATCGTAGTGAGTAACAAAGACGAGGCGGAGAGTCGCTACTGTCACTTTAGACTGTGGCATTGGCTCTGGCACGAGGGCGCACTCGCGTCAGACGGCCTGGCGCCGAGGCCTGCAGCTGTTATACGCACGCGGCACATGTTGGAGCACGGATCGAAGTCCGCCCTCCGCCCCCTTCCAACAGGCGCGATCGATAGCCGCCTTTGCCCGCCTACCCCTCGAAGTCTCATCCTGGCCACACCGCCGCGATGCTCACCCTCCCGCAATGTAAGCACGCGAGGCTAGAGGTACGCGTGTGCTGAAAGCTGTACGAGTCTACCGCAATGAACAAGCTCAGTTCCGAGCGTTAACACAATAGTCCGTGTTGTAATGTAAGAAAGAGAGCTATGTATTAGGTTGGTGCATATATCCGTAGCGTTTTTCCATAAGTTTAATAAACACAACACATACACATAACAGACACTTTAGTCATCAATGATAGATATACCTTCACTATTTACAAGTCTGCCAACACTGCTGTAACTTTTCGATTCCGCGACTCTAGAAATCTCCTGGTTTTGAGGCGACGAACTTGCCGAACCATATTCAGAGCGCATTTTCATCCGGAAAGTATGTTCCTTGAAGATTGTTCCATGCGAAAAAGGTAAAAATCTGAGGGCGCAAGATGAGGTGAATAATGTGGGTGCGGAATATGGTAGCTTCTCAACCCAGCTGCCCGGTACAGCGTTTTTTGTCAGTCTTACAGAACGCGGGTGGGTGTTATATCGTGGAGCAAGCAGTCTTTCTTATAGCATGCAGTACCCATGTATCCGATTTTTTAATCTTCCCCAACGCATGCAAATGTCGCACGATGGTGGAATGATCACAGTTCATCACGTTTGCCAGTCCTCGAGTACACGGGAGTGGATCATCGTGGATTAATGTGTTTAAACGATTTTCATCAAATACCGAAGGTCTTACGGAATGTGGAGAGTTACAAATGTCAAAACTATCCTGCTTAAAATGAGGAAACCATTTTCTTGCCGTACTCCCCATGCATGAAGTAAACGTTTCCGGCTGATTCTGCTGCTGTTATCCCTCTATTGGACTCAAACAGAAAAATATGTCGGAAACGTTCCGGTTTCTCCACTTGTCACTTCGTTTTATAGCGTCCATGGCACCACTCACTATCTCCAAATGACAAAATGACAATCTGTAAACTCAAATAGCAACAGTAAGCTACAAATAAAAAATATCAATCGGCATAAAAAACAAAACCCGAATACCAAAATGTTCCAACAAAAACGCTACAAACGTATGCACCAACCTAACAATTATCAACTCTAGAAGTACAATTTGGAGGTGGCATTACTTTTGTATAGTGTTGGTCACATGAAAAATGAAAGCTGCGATGGCACCGCGTGACTCTAACAACTACTGAATATCCATTACCACTTTATCCACGGTGGATCTTGTGAACTACGCAGCCGTTAACGATTTTGGATGAATAACGTATCAAACCACAAATACGAGGGCTGTTTGTCAATAAACCGTTTTCTTCTAGGTGATTCATAATGTTCGACCACAGCATATGTTCCAGAATCCTACCACAAATCGACTTTAGTGACGTGGGTCTGTAATTTATCGGATTACTCCTATTTTCTTCCTCGAGTACTGATGTGACCTGTGCAACTTTCCAGTCTTTAGCTTTGGATCTCCCGACGAGCGAGCCGTCGTATATCACTGCCAAGTACGGAGTTATTGTTTCAGCACACTCTGAAAGGAACCTGACTGGTATACAATCTGGACCACACGCCTTGCCGTTCTTAAGTGTTTTAAGCTGCTTCGCTACACCGAGGACATCTACGTCTAAGTTTCTCACTTGATTCGAATTCTGGGGCATTTGCTTCATCATCTTTTGTTAAGGAATATTGAAAAACCGGGTTTAATAACTCTACTTTTGCGACACTGTAATCAATAACATCAACATTGTTATCACGCAACTAAGGTATTGATTGCGTCTTGCCACTGGTGTACTTTACATACGACTAGAATCTCTCTGGGTTTTCTGTCACATTTCGAGTCAGAGTTTCGTTGTGGGAACTATTAAAAACACCTCGCAACTAAGTTCGTGCTAAATTTTGAGCTTCTGTAAAACTTCGCCAATCTGGGGGATTTGGCTTTCTTTTAAATTTGGCATGTTTTTTTCGTTGCTTCTGCAACCGTGTTCTGACCCGTTTTGTGTGCCATGGGGGATCCGTACCATCTCTTGTTAATTTATTTGGCACATATCGCTCAGTTGCCATACTCGTAGATTTAAAGGAGTGGAGACTATCTCTTAAGAAGGTGTCAGGCGAATTTTTATCTGCTTTTGTAATTAAATATATTTTGAGTTTAATTTTGACGGTTTTCGTAACCATTTACACTTCGAATGGGCTCCTGAACTAGTGGCTCACAATAATTTTCTGAGAAGGCATTCACTACGACTTCGGACGATGTTTTTGTGACTTTAAACATGTATTTTTGCCAACATATCGAAGGTAGAGATTGAAGTCACCACCAACTATAATTATATTAGTGGACACCTATCTGAAATGACACTCAAGTTTTCTTTGAACTGTTCAGCAACTGTATCATCTGAGTCGAGGGGTTGGTAAAAGGAACTAATTATTAATGTATTCCGTTGCCTAATATAACCTCGACCCATACTAAATCACAGGACCTATCTACTTCGATTTCACTACAAGGTTATCTACTTCTAGCAGCAATACACTCTCCACCAACAACTATATTTAATCTGTCCTTTTCGAACACGGTTAGGACGTTTGAAAAAATTTCGGCTGAACTTATTTCCGGGTTTAGACAGCTTTGCGTACCTGTAACGATTTGAGATTCAGTGCTTTCTGTCAGCGCTTGGAGCTCTGGTTATTTTCCAACACATCTACGACAGTTTACAACTACAGTATTGATTGCTCCTATGTCTACCCTCTTCCTGTGTTCGTCCTGCACTCTTTGAAACTCAAGTCCTTTCTGTACTTCCCGACACCCTCTAACCTAAAAAACTACCCAGTCCTCTCCACACAGCCCCCGTATCCATGAATCTCTTTCTACGTGTATTGAACTCCTGACATATTTAGCTGAACCCGGAAACCCACCAGCCTATGGCACAAGACGAGGAATTTGCAATCTACAACGTCGCAGAACCGTCTGATCTTCTGATTCAGGTCCTCCACTCGGCTCTATACTAAAGAACCACAGTCGGTTCTGTCGACAATGATACATATGTTGAGCTCCGCCTTCATTTCACAAGCAAGACTGGCAGTCTTTACTACTTCAGACAGCCTCCCTAAACCAGAGAGAATCTCTTCTGATCCAAAGCGACACACATCATTAGTATCAATATGAACCACCACCCACAGTTGGCTGCACCTTCAGCTCTTCAACTCATCCAGAAGTACCCGTTCCACATCTGGAATGACTCCTCTCGGTACACACACAAAGTGCACACTGGACTCCTTCCCCTCCTTTGCACCCATATCCCTAAGAGGCCGCATTGTGCGCCTAACATTGGAGCTCCCAACTACCAGTAATCCCACCCTTTGTGAATGAACAGACCCTGCAGACAGAGAGAATTTATCTGACTCAGTGACTTCATCAGCCACTGATAGTGTCTGAGACCTGTTCGTCAGATGAACTGGGAAGGCCCTCTGATCAACCCCTTGGAAGGTCTTTCGCAGCTGGCCACATCTTTGAACGACCTCCCACTCGACCACAGGTGAGAGATCAGTCTCTGTGTGGGCAGTACCCAGGGTGGCCACAGTAGTGGACCGATCACTGGACACATGGGTCGTACTGGATGTCCTTCAGATCGCCTGGTCCCGCCTCCCCCCCCCCCCCTCCCCCACAGTGATGACCATTAGCAACAGTCTCAAAACTGCGTGACTGAAGCCAACACAACCTGGAGCTGTGAGCGAGGGGCCCATCAACTCTTCCCGCATCTGAATGCAACAGTCACAGTTCCTATCCATACTAAAGACGGACTGATGAATACAAAAAATGGCTCTGAGCACTATGGGACTCAACTTCTGAGGTCATTAGTCCCCTAGGACTTAGAACTAGTTAAACCTATCTAACCTAAGGACATCACAAACATCCATGCCCGAGGCAGGATTCGAACCTGCGACCGTAGCGGTCTTGCGGTTCCAGACTGCAGCGCCTTTAACCGCACGGCCACTTCGGCCGGCCCATGATGAATACACATACATGTATGAAATATAGGAGTTGAAGCAAAGAACACTGATGGAATGTCATGAACTTGCCCCATCAGATTTTCATCTGTTTCCGAAACTTAAAAGAACGTCACCGAGGACGTTTATTCTCATAGTGAAGAAGTGACGAAAAAAGAGATGTTGTGGTCCATCAACAAACATTCTACAGTGACAGCATCATCAAATTAACCTCTCACTGGGAGAAATGTGTATATTGCTAAGGTGACACTATTGAGAAATAAATATGTAGACATGAAGAATGAAAATGCAGAATGTTAATACCGTTTCTGAAATACTTTATTTCAAAGTCATAACCTGTTTAGGTCTGCCATGTCCATCTGCAGATGGATAACATTTCCAGCTGCGTTGATGTTTTGGTCAGCAGCATGTAGTAATAGTAGTAGTAGTAGTAGTAATAGTAGTAGTTTTAATCTGTAGATCTTTTTCACAAGGATATTAGACATGTCGTCTGCTCCTTCACTGCCCAACAATAGTGGAATATTTAGAGCCACTTTACACATTATTTTATTCGTAAAAACATGCTAACGTGCGTGCATTTATTTAGATACAAGGTGAAAATGTTGTATACCCTTCCGCTACATATGTTGCAGTGGATGGCGATTTGTTTTGTTATGGTCCTTTAGGGCTTTTCAGGTCGATGCATAACATGTTGCGTTGCAAACAGACACATTTTGTAAACAAATCACTGTGACACACTTCATAATACTCGTAATGACACAGAGTCACAGATGGGTTTTACACCCGAATTTACAAGATTGTTTGTGACAACTACCTCAGCTTTGATCCTGCCCAGACCAGAAGGTTCCTCACTAAAAGATACTGTAAGCGCATGGATGCCTTTAGACTAAAAGTTTTAAATAAATCTGACATAGCCACTCACGTGGATCAGCACGGACACTCTGTTTCCAACATCAAAGTTAACTTACCGTTATTACACACAACTAACAAAACAGATATTACCTACTACTAACAAAGGCATGCATTCTAATAAGCAAGTGCAGCTAGTTAACAAACAATTTCTATACAATTTTCTTGGGCTGTTCACGCAATTTAAACAGAACATGGACCCCCGACAGTCAGAACACTGTACAAGAATGTCCACACACGCGCTATGTTGTATTCTAAAGACTATTACAAAAGAAAAGGAATAGACACCAAAATCAGCAAACTCAGAGCAGCCTGATAACAAATCTTTTAATTTTTAACATTTCATAAAACATGCTACAATGTAAGTTGCATCTACTTATATTTTAAGTAACCTGTTAATGATACTAGTATGAAGTTACTTAAATTTAAACTCTAATGTTGAGCAAATGAGTTGCCCTCATCCCATAATTAACTTTTTAAATTTTGTGTTACCTTTAGCTAAATTATAACTTGTAACGATCATCAGAAAAATGGTTCAAATGGCTCTGAGCACTATGGGACTCAACATCTTAGGTCATAAGTCCCCTAGAACTTAGAACTACTTAAACCTAACTAACCTAAGGACATCACACACACCCATGCCCGAGGCAGGATTCGAACCTGCGACCGTAGCAGTCCCGCGGTTCCGGACTGCAGCGCCAGAACCGCTAGACCACCGCGGCCGGCTAACGATTATCAGAAGTTGTGTATATATAATCATGTCTACACATTATAGTATACAATTTGCTGGTTTGATAAAATTTCGTTAAAATATCCTTTCTCTGTTCCTGCGAAAAAACCTGCAAAAACAACTTGTCATATAGTCATTAATAATAAGTTCACTCATGGAATAAAACCATTTTCCTGTTATTAACATTTGCACATTCCACATATATTACTTGCTCTGTTTACATTTTTTCTCAATAGAAAATGAATGATACGTTTATATGCCTGTTTAATGCAAAATACATCTATTGAAAAAAGCAGATGAAAAGTCGCTTGACGACTTCCTGAGAGACAGTCTCTACTCTTTCCCATCTAACCATATAAGCGTAGGTCAGAAGTGGTTTAAATTCAGAGAAATAGTAAGGACGGCATTCAAGAGATATACACCTAATAAATTAATAAGAGATGGTACTGATCCCCCTGGTGCATAAAACAGGTCGGATTACTATTGCAGACACAACGAAAAACGCATGTCAAATTTAAAAGAAAGCAAAATCCCCCAGGTTGGCGACATTTTACAGAAGCTCGAAATTTAGCAATAAATCCAATGCGAGACTGTTTTAATAGCTTGCACAACGAAACACTGACTCGAAATTTGGCAGAAAACTAAAAGAGATTCTAGTCGTTTGTAAAGTTCACTAGACGCAAGACGTAATCAGTACTTTCACTGCGCGATACCAATGACAGTGGCACTAAAGCAAAGTTACTAAACACGGTTTTCCGAAATTCCTTCATCAAGGAAGATGAAGTAAATGTTGCACAATTCGAATCAAGAACAACTCACAACATGAGTAACTTAGACGTAGATATCCTCGGTATAGGTCAGCGTAGCAGCTTAAATCACTTAATGAAGGCAAGGCCTCGGGCCCAGATTGTATATCAGTCAGGTTCATTTCAGAGTGTATTGATACAACAGCTCCATCCTTAGGAATCATTTGCAACCGCTCGCTCATCGGAAGATCTAAATATAAGGACTGGAAGGTTGCACATATCACACCAATACTCACGAAAGGAAATAGGATTAATCCGTTGAATTACAGACCCATGTCGCTAACATCGATTTGCAGTAAGATTTTGAAACATATATTGTGTTCGAACATTATGAATCATCTCGAAGAAAACGATCTATTGACAAATAGCAAAAAGGGATTCATAAAATATCGTTCTTGTGAAACACAACTAGCTCTTTATTCTCACAGTCTAATGAGCGCTGTCGACAGCGGTTGTCAAATTGATTTCAGTTTTGAGATATCCAGAACGTTTTTGACTACGTTCCTCACAAGCGAAGGTCACAGTTCGTAATAACTGGCGGAAAGGCAACGAGGAAAACGGAGGTAATATCTGGCGTTCCCCAAGGAATTGTTATAGGCGCTCTGCTGTTGCTGACCTATGTAAACGGTTTAGGAGACAATCCGAGCAGTCCTTTTGGACTGTTTACAGATGATGCTGACATTTACTGTCTTGTATTGTCATCAGATGATCAAAACTATTTGCAAAACGGTTTACATAAGCTATATGTTTGGGGCGAAAAGTGGCACTTACAACCTAAACAATGAAAAGGGATAAATCATCCAAATGAGTACTAATTTAAAGGTTGTGAATTCAACTGAGTACTTAGGGATTATAATTACGAATAACTTAAATTGGAACGATCACACAGATAATGTTGTGGGAAAATCGAAGACTGCGATTTATAGACAGAATGCTTAGAAAATGCAACATGTCTGCTATGGAGAATGCCTACAATATCTATTCTCTTCTGAAATATTGCTACGCAGTGTGGGATCCGCATCAAATAGGGTTGACGGAAGACACCAAAAGAGTTCAAAGAAGGTTAGATCGTTTTGTATTATCAGGAAATAGGGGAGAGAGTGTCACGGGTATGATACACGTGAGTTGGCGTGGCAGTCATTAAAGCTAAGGCGTTTTTCTTTGCGGTAGGATCTTCTCATGACATTCGAATCACCAACTTTCTCCTCAGAATGAGAAAATATTTTGTTGGCGCCCAACTACATAGGGAAAATGGGTCATGATAATAAAATAATAGAAATCAGAGCTCGCATAGAAAGATTTAAGTGTTCGTGTTTCTTGCGCACTGTTCGAAAGTGGAACGATAGAGAAAAAAACTTGAAGGTGGTTCTATGAACCCTCTACCAGGCATTTAAGTGTGAAATGCAAAGTAACCATGTATATGTAGATTAACAGATATCCTTCGTATCTTAAACAAAGGCTTCGACTGTAAAACACCTGTGTGACTCCCTAAATACCATTAAGAATATTATGAAGTGTACCACTTATTTATTTACAATCTGCAACGCAACAGCTTATACATCGACCTGTAAAGACATAAGGACCATAATAAAACAAATCGCCATCCACTGTAACATATGTAGTGTGAGTGTATACAACTTTTCCACCTTGCATCTAAATAAATGCAGGCATATTAGCATGTTTTTGTTAATGAAACAGCATATAGTGGCTCTAAATAATCCAATACTCTAAAGCAGTGCAGGAGCGGGGCGACATATGCAATATCCGGGGCGACATATGCAATGTCCTCGTAAAAAGGGTCTACGGGTGAATAAAACTTCTACTATTATTATTACTACTACTATTACTACATGCTGCTTACCAAAACATCAATGCAGTTGGAAATGTTATCCATCTGAAGATAGACATGGTAGCCCGAAACTAGTTATGGCAATAAAATGAAGCATTTTAAAAGTACTCGTGGCTGGCTCCGTTATTCATCAACTATTAAATATCCTGTAAATCGAGCTGTTATCTCATCAGTCGTGTTTCTATAATATGACTTTGTTTCTGCATTCTTATTCAAAATAGAACCGGATCGTTATATTAAACAGCTGTATTACCCTGAAAGTGACATCACTAAAACGCATGTTATTTTTGTTATTCATTCATTTTTTCGTTAGTTTGTCCCTTTACAAGGCTCAACAGTCAATAATATTGTAAAAGTGTTATAAGCAACTGCACTGAATTAAATTGAGTTTAAGCGCATGAAACTAATCTGCATGTTCCAAATTATCATTTTAAATTATGGTGTATGGGTAACTTTAGTGGTCTTAAATACCACACGAGATAAGACACTGATCAAGGTACATTTCCACGTGTCCATATAAGTTGAAAGCTCTACACTGACGAGACACAACAATACGACAAGCTGTTTTATAGCGTATTTGCCCATCTTTGGAAAGCAGTACTGCACAAATTCTGTGTGGCATGCATTGGAATAGTCGCTGGCTGGTTTCCGGGGGCATCTGGCATCAGATATCAACACACAGGACACCCAGTTCCCGTAAATTACGGGCTGGTGGTTTGCGAGCGCAGAGCTGGCACCCGATGGCGTTCCAGATGTGCTCCGTCGGGTTCAGATGGGGAGAATTTGATGGTGTAGCACAATTCTGGCCTCGAGGCGGAGAAATACCCACAGGATGATGCCACCCCCGTCGGGGAAGACACCAAGGATGAAAGGATGCATGTGGTCCGCAATAATGTTCACATGGTCCACAGCTGTCATCGTGCCTTCGATTACTACCTTAGGGTCACTGTAATCCCGAACGAATGCCCCCAATAGCATAACACTGTCCCCAACGGCCTGCTTCCGTGGCACGGTGTACGTTCCGAGCACCCGTTCGCATGTATGACATCGAGTCCAGACACGGCTATCGACGCGGTGTAACGAGAAACGTAATTCGTCCGACTAGGCGACACGTTTCCATCGATCCACTGTCCATTCTCGATGATCCCGTGCCGACTGGAATAGTAATGGACGATATCATTGGGTCAGCTTGGGAACACGCAAGGGCCGTCTGCTGCAGAGCCCCATGTTCAACAATGTGCACTGGACGGTGTGCTCCGCAACACTTGTGCCTGCAATAGCACTGAAGTCTGTCGTCAGACCTCCCACTGATCGCACTGTTCGCCACCAATCCTGCTTTACCAAACGGGGAACCCTGAGACATCTATATTCTATGATGAGGCGTTGACATTGTAACATAATGTGATTGCCCTAGCATTTTTAAATCATTCACTAACCGAGCAGTCGCTCGGTAACAGCTACAGTTAACAAATAACGTTGCGGGAATGTAAAAAACGAACGTCCTGTGACGTGACGTGTTTATTGTGGAAGCGCCGTCAGAGATGCAGTGAGCTATTGACTTTGAAAGCCGCTGCGACACGCATGTCTTGCCAACGTATTATTATTGTCTAAAAATATTATTTTAGTGTAATGTGGAAGTGCCATACTGCATAGCAGCAGATTTATGTGAGAAGCTACATTGTGCGACCTGTTTCTGGAAATGTCAAAGAGATTTATTTTCATTATGAGAATTGCCAGTCGAAACGGCATCCATGTTAAATCCTTCAGAGCATTGTAAGTTCGTTATCTATTGATTGCCATAAATTCAAAGTTAAATGGAACATGTGTGTGGACTATTTATTTAGTATAGAATTTACGTCTCGCTACTTCATGACCATATGTATTTGATTTTCTTTTATGTTTCTGCAAAGTTTGATGATTCACAGTCACGAATTGTTTAGTCGAAATCGGACGGAAGTTGCATATCGCGAAACATTTCCTCCGCACCTTATTCTACTGGTAAATGCATGATAAACTTCGGTCCCTTAGGAAATTCATGTTGAGCTATCGAAAAATAATTATATTTTCAATAGTCATTTATTCTCCTCTGCAAAGCGACTTCCGACTGGACAGACGATTCAACAAGAAACAGTCGCACACAGTCGGCGTAAAATTCCTGACCAGTAAAAGTATTCAAAACCACTAGAATAACTAGTTATGTCTATTGGCCTAAAATACAATAAATATCATTATGCGCTTTTCCCTGCAAATATATTTCCACCGCCGATTATAGCTGTATGTTAATGCACATAAGTAAACGTATTGTTATAATTGGTGCCTCTGAACAGGGACACGAATTAAAAAACTCGTGTACTGATCAAAGGAATAAAAAATTTATTGTAAGATACGCATAGTGGAAATTTTCATAAAGAATTGTAGCTTATCTTGTGCTTTCGATTTGTTACATGCATCAAACACCATCCAATTAAATTTCAATCGAGCGAATAAACGAGATAAGGCAATTAGAGAAAATTACGGAAAAGATATTTTCTGGAACAGAATTTGCGCGAAAATCTTGTTGCATCGTCGAAGGCAGCCATCAGCAACGTAAGTTAAAATTTTGTCAGCCGTAGGCAAGCTTCCTTAGTTTCAGCCGTCATTAATCAATTTGTGATGATCTTTAGTAGTTGCAGTGGAAAATTTGCTTCAAATCCAGTAGTTTGCATTTGGTAGAGTGGGCATTTCTTTAACTATTGCTTAAATTACATTGTTGTTTATTGTGTATCAGTTGTTTTTAAATGTCCGCTACCTGTTCACGGAGCTGACCAGTATTAGTTTCCATTTATTTTGATCCGTGTGCAGCGATACTTTCTTTACGGTCCAGAATAGGCACTTTTTCTCGTGACGTACAACTCCCGACATCGATCTTGTGACGTAGCAGTGACAACCGACTCGCTACTAGTAAATTACATCTGTAGACAGCTGACGGCCGTGGCTCAAACAAACTTCATTGACTTGCTGTTTGTAAATAAGTGAGCTATGGCAGACCATGAATTGTCCCGTCTAGTTTCACACGAGTGAAGAGTCGCGTCGCTTACGGTCCCACAGGTTAATTAGTAGGGCTGAGACACCAATCGAAACAACTGTAGAAAGTGAAGTAGGAAATATTATGGACTTTGGTGCCTCACACCATAATGTTACTGAACTAGACAATGTCAGCACAGTTTCTGCCATTAAGTATTCCTCACCATATACCAGGTACAAGGGAGGTAGCTGAAAGTAATTCAGGGGTAGTGACAGACGATGTATTGAAACATCTACTGAATCAAGTAAGTCAAATGATGCAGGACGGAAATCGCCAAATAAAAGAGGAAAATCGCCAAATGGTGACGTCCATTAAAAATGATTAAAAGAAGAAAATCTACAAATGGTGAATTCCATTAAAAAATTTAAAAGAAGAAAATCGCCAAATGGTGAATTCCATTCAAAATGATTTGAAAGACGAAAACCGTCAAATGAGAGAAGATTTGATGGAGGAAAATAGACAAATGTTAGGCTCGCTCGAAGATAAAACTTTCCACAGTAAGCGAAGAAATAAAAACTTTTAGAGAAGACGTAGCAAACGAAGTAGCAAATCTAGTTAGGGATGCAGTTTCTCAAACGCAAAGTGGAATAATTTCCGAACTGAATGACACTTTAGCTACTATGCAGAGGGAGACAGCTGTCATCCGAGACATAACCAAGAATCTTGACTCCTTTGTAACCACGGTTAATCATAGATTAGACAGAGTAACTACGCAGATAGAAAAACTAACCGAGGGAATGTCAAATTTGACTCTGGAAACTGAAACAAAAGTAAGGGAGAGGCTAGATAGTCATGAGAGAGAATTTAGAGAAAAGTATGTGAACTGGATTACTGGAAAGGACAAATTTGTCGAAAATAAAATTAACAAAGACTTAGTAGAGACTGTGAAAGCAACCACTCTTAGTATCTTGGCAGCTCCTGGAAACTCCGGAGATACCGTACTGTCTCAACTCGGTAGCATTAGGCGTACCTTTCAGAAAGAATTACCAAATTGGAAGCAAGAGGTAACGGAACAACTAAATAACTTGAAGGAACAAGTGAGTAGTAGTTCCCGAATACAGAGACCGAATTATCCTACCTCTTTAGCATCAGAGGAAGAAGATGAATTATTTCGGCAATTCCGAATACCTGTTGTATCTAATGAACACACTTCACCACCACATATTTCAGTTAGTCACCGAAACCAAGAATCTGACTCAGTAGTACAAATTATGGAGGAAGAAAGCATGAGAAAACATCGTATTTTTCAAGCCTTTAACCCGGAAAAACGAAATATACACCCAATTGTTTTTCTTCGTGGATTCTCCGGCATTTTTCCAAATTCGTGGACCGATAGACAGCGTATCAAATTTATATAGGTGGCGAATCGGCAATATGGGGAACCGAAATGGTTGATAAGTGTCGAACGTATGAGGAGTTTGAGCACTGTTTCCTCAGCAAATTTTCGAGCGAAGGTGTTCAAAAGCGCCTACGTTTATAACGTAGAACAATTTGACCCCAGGAATAGCAGCCTGAGAAAGTACTTCGAAAAATATCTTGGCAAAATCCGGTACTGGGATACCCCTATTAATAGTAAAGGTGTAATTATGATCCTCAAGTCTAAATTACCCATATCAATTCGTGAAAAGCAGGTAGCCATACCAGATGATGATCCAGATACCTTTGTGTCGATATTAGATTCCCTAGACCTGATTTACGAGGACATGAGAGCTAACAAACCGCGGAACACTCCACACAATTCATGGCCACAACATTACGAGAGTAACGGCCATGAAAGGCCAGGGAATGGTTACAAAAATAGTAACGATTGGCAAAACGGAAGTACAGGCAATGGGTATCTGTACAAAAGGAATCGACAAAATCAGCACGACCGATTCAATCCCGTGTATAACACGACTGGTAGCCAGTACGGCACTCAACCGTAGAAGCAGAAGTTTGGAAATGGTTTCAGTCGAAAGGTTTGGCAACAGCAGAGCGGATTCCAATGGAATGCACCCTACTCGCACGGCCAACACTTACGGGCAGCAACAAACAGCTCGTAACGTCCACTCATACCAACACAACTCCGCACCTAGTAAAAATCAAGCGCAGGGAATGTATAGAAACACACAGTTTAACGGCAAGCCACAGTGTGAAGGTGAATTTCACCGTAACATTTCCGGAAATCATAATGGTAATAAAAATCATCAGATCCCGCGAAGGCAGTACAATCCTCCTGTATTTGTCACGAACGTGGAAGACAGTAACACATATTGGACACCAGAACAAACGCTACAACACTTTGACACGAGGTTTGTACATAATAGTAATTTTGTTCCTCAGTGTTCTCATAATGTCAGATTGGTCGAACTTCCTAATAATGAAGGCCAATCAAAACCACGCAAACAGGAAAACTAATTTCAGCATCTGAAAGCTCCCTGTGAGAAAGAATGGGGGCGACAACTTCGACAAAGAGACTAACCATGATGTACTTGTACTGAGATACAATGACGCAATTGACATGAGAGGAGAATTATTACAAGAGGAAGAGACGACTGACGGTGACGAACCGATGGATGACCAAGTGCAAGCTATGACAAAACTGACTACAGTAGGGACTTACCCTCTCCGCAGGAAATAACCAATAAGACCTCAGAATCAACACAGTTATCCGAACCTCAGCGACAGGAATTATTCAATTTGTTGCCACAATATATCGACGTATTTTCCAAACGACCTGGTATTATAAAGGACTATGAATATACTATGGAAGTGGTGCCGCACCAACATATCCCATACCGTATGCAAGAAGGGAAGCAGTTGGCAATGAAATTAAGATGTTGAGATGTAAAGTCATAGAGCATTCTAATTCGCCATGTAGCAGCCCCTTGTTGACGATTTTGAAACAGGATAACACAATACGACTCGTAGTTGACCCACGAAACATAAATAAAATTATTGTACCAGTACGAACGAGACCAGAAGCGATTGAAGAACACCTGCAGAGATTTTACAGAGTTACATATTTGAGTAGCATAGATTTGAAGATGTAATATTGGCAAGTGAGACTAAATTCTAACTCATGAAAGTATACGGCATTTATCTTCGCCGGCAGATCTTATCAATTTCAGGTCATGCCTTTTCGGATTAAATGTTAGTTGTGGAGTATTCATCTCTGCCCTAGATCATGTTCTTGGTCCAGATCTTCTTGATGAAGTCACTCTCTACGTTGATGATCTTTTAATTGCTAATAAAACCTGGGAAGACCACGTTGAACTAATACAGAAAGTGTTTCAGCGATTACTGGAATACGGAGTCACTGCCAACTTGCAAAAGTCACACTCTGTCTGAGCCGAAATCAAATTCTTAGGACACGTCATTTCATCTGACGGAATCCGTCCTGATCCGACTAAGCTAAGCGCAGTTAAAAATTTTTCTATCCCATCTTCAAAACGACAACTTAAAGGTTATTTCGGACTCACTTCGTTCTTCAGAAGATTCTTACCAAAGCAAGTGATGAACAATAGTGATTTATTGAAATTGTTAAAGAAAAATACTCCGTGGCATTGGACTGACGACTGTCAAAAGGCATTCCTCGATATCAAAGAAGCTTTGTTAAATAGCAACATTCTTCATCATCCAGATATGGAAAAAGAATTTTGTGTCATCTGACGCAAGTTTTCAAGGATTGCCGGCCGCGGTGGTCTAGCGGTTGCAGGCGCTCAGTCCAGAACCGCGCGACTGCTACGGTCGCAGGTTCGAATCCTGCCTCGGGCATGGATGTGTGTGATGTCCTTAGGTTAGTTAGGTTTAAGTAGTTCTAAGTTCTAGGGGACTGATGACCACAAATGTTAAGTCCCATAGTACTCAGAGCCATTTTTTTCAAGGATTAGGTACTTGTCTCTTCCAGATACATGAAGCAAATGGAAAACAAGAAATCAGAGTAATTAGTTTTGCTAGAAGGGTTCTTACAGAAACTGAGCGATCCTACTCTGTTACTGAATTGGAAGCTCTTGCAGTAGTTTGGGCTTTCAAGAGATTCAACTACTACATCAGTGGCAAGAAAACTAAAGTTTATTCTGATCATCAGGCTCTTAGTTTTCTTCTAACTTGTAAACTCCTACATCCTCGCTTAACTAGGTGGTGTCTTTTCTAGCAGGAATATGATTTCGAAATAATCTATACAAAAGGTAAAGATAACATTATTGCAGATGCTCTATCTCGCATGTCTGAAGGCTATTCTGACAGTACTGAACTTTTGGAACAAATGTCATATTACAGAATTCTTCTGATGAAGGATCCGATACATCGCAAATATTTTCTTGATCTTGGTAACCAGATTGTCCAATTGCAGGAAACTGGTCCAAAATGGAGAGGTGTGAAACAGATCCTCGAAACTAATACTACCCATCGCAAGTGCAAATATTACAAATTGCATAATCAAGTTCTTTTCCACCGAACATCATTGTCATCAGAAAATTGGCTAGTATGCATTCCGCAGGAATATGTAGAACACTTACTCTGGTATACACGTATTTCATGGGGACAGTTTGGTCCAGAAAAGTGTAAGCGTAAAATAGCAAATTACTGCTACATCCCTAACCTTCACAGCAGAATTCACAAACTCTTGAAACACTGTGTCATTTGTCAAAAGGCAAAACCTTTTAATCTTTCGAATATACTGCCTTTGAATCCTATCATCACAGAGAAACCTAGACAAATCCTAGGCATATATTTGGCAGGACCACTCCCACGAGGTCGTGGAGGTCTAAGGTACCTTGTAGCTGTCATCGATCTATTTACCAACCATTTGAGATTGTACGCTATGAGATCTGCAAACACTCAACCAATCATCAATAGTTTAGAACGTGACTACTTTCCTAGATTCGGAAGACCTGAATCAATTCTCTCAGACAATGGGTCTAACTTTGTTTGCAAAAGATGGAGACTTTTCCTTGCTAGTCATCAAATTAGGCAAACCCTTCTCAAAATTTAGGCCCCAGTCCAACCCCCCGACTAAATGAGTGTAATCGTTTCATTCGTACGTATGTACCAAATCAGCAGACTCGCTGGGTTGACTTTGTGTCACCTATCGAGGAAATTGTGAATAATCTACCACACCTGTCTACTGGTTTCACTCGGAGTGAGTTCATGTCTTCTGACCAAGAAAAAAATGAATGGCTCAATTCCTAAGTGTAACAACACAAGCGCTAGTTTAGAGGACAGAATAAGACAAGCTCTAACAACATCGACCATCCAAGCCAATTTACGGAAGAAGTATGACAAACATATTCATAAGGTGTTAACTTATAAAGTAGGCGAAAAGGTCTTGTTACAAACGCACCTCAAACCGTCGTTGCTCTTACGCAAAAATCGAAAATGGGGAAGTCTTTTTGAGGGACCTTACGAGATCCTTTGTATACCGCACACAGGTTGTTATCTGATTTCTGATCCCGCAAATGGAAAAATAAAAGGATTATATCATCACTCTGATCTTAAAACGTATCATGCTACAGAATAAGTCAAGAGAAAGTTTTATAATGGCAAGAGAAGGTTAGCCGCTGGTAACTAAGTGAAAACTGATCTGACTTCGTTAAAAATGCTTAGAATAAACTACACGACAGTGAGCCTGTCTTGCTATACAGCAGAGAATTTAAAATATGTTATCTTGAGCCATAATTTATGTACAGACAAGCTGATGAAATATACTTGTTTAACAAAGAAAGTGGTCAACTCCGAGAATTCTAGTTTTTTAAGATTTAGTTTTAAGCATACAATATTTATGAGAGAAAAATGAAATATGAAGCGAAGGATGTGCCTAACAAGCCGGCTTCTTCGATATGAAATGCTAAAGAAATGAAAATAAAAGGTAGTACGTAAGAATTTTTAAGTTTCTAGGAGCAATGATCGAAAAAGGATTTATTTTCGTCAAGGACAAGGGTCGCTTGACAATTGATGGTTCATGATGCCACTGAAAAGGAAAATAAGTAACTAGTTTCTAAGCTAGCGATGTCTAGATTAAGTTCTAATGTACATAGAAATCTGGAACAATTCATCTCTGCACTAAAATAACGTAATGCTTACGAAGCATGTGAGTTACTTGTAAGTACCAACATGACAACGGAAGCGCTATCCTTCAGCTAAATAAACAGAGTAGCATTAATGGTAATTGTAATAGGCAGGTCAGGTACATTTAAAGCCATAAGTGAAATAAAATGCCAAGCATAAGAGAGTAAGTGACAAGGAAAAGCGATGATGACTTAAGGTCATATATAGAGGTCGATGCAGCGCAACGCAAGCAGGCGTCAAAGCTAGAATAAAATGACAATGAAAACGTCCAGTAAAACAAAGTAGGTAGTTCTTAATTACAGCGCGTACGCAGACGTACGACGGAAAGAAAAAGTAATTTCTAAATCATAAGGAACAAGGAGTCATTTGTTCACTTTCTTCTTCTATGTACTATTATATCTATGCCTTTCTTCTGAATTAGTGTAAATATCCTAACCCGCCTAAACCCGTCCCGTAGACTTAACGTCACAGACTGAGAAATGCGTTTGACGTGGAAGGCTGGTTTGACAAAACGATTTTCAAAAGGAAACGCGTGTACGAAACCGGGAAAGCTAGTTTTGAAATGTCTTTACTTTTTCTTTTAAAGTCAATCCGAGATGCAAACCGCGATCGCGATAATGAATTTGAATATTTTCTTTAATGGTGTTCTGTTATGTGAGAGGGCGATCAAGTGTGACTGATTGATCCTCGCATCTTTATCGAAATGACAGTGATAACTTAAATGAATCTAATGAATAGAAAGAACGATTCAAATGAATAAAAAAAAATTGCTAACAAATTGGAGAAACTAATGTATTGTGACTGTAAATTGAAAGCGTAGCCTTAGAGAAAGATGATGAATAATGTAAAGCGAAATTTTAAGGTGGTTACCAACAAAGCAACAGAAATTGAAATGGACATGATAATCGAAGCTCTCAACTAGCAAGCTTCAGAGTGAGACAAACTATTTGATTATAAACTGTAAATTTTAAAAAAATTGTATACATAGTAGTGTACAAGTGAAGGCTTAAAACGCTGCGGAAGTCTGTCACAGACATGACGCAATACGTCGTGTTGTAAATAAGTGATACTTTCATCCACGATGAAATAATAAATGTTAAACGTGCAGATATGCCGACGGACTTCCGAAGTAAGAGTGATTTCAGGTGTGCCACAGAGGAGTGTCGTAGGACCGTTGTTATTCACAGTATATATAAATGACCTTGTGGATAACATCGGAAGTTCACTGAGGCTTTTTGCGGATGATGCTGCAGTATATCAAGAGGTTGTAACAATGGAAAATTGTACTGAAATGCAGGAGGATCTGCAGCGAATTGACGCATGGTGTAGGAAATGGCAATTGAATCTCAATGTAGAGAAGTGTAATGTGCTGCGAATACATAGAACGAAAGATCCTTTATCATTTAGCTACAATATAGCAGGTCAGCAACTGGAAGCAGTTAATTCCATAAATTATCTGGGAGTAGGCATTAGGAGTGATTTAAAATGGAATGACCATATAAAATTAATCGTCGGTAAAGCAGATGCCGACTGAGATTCATTGGAAGAATTCTAAGGAAATGCAATCCGAAAACAAAGGAAGTAGGTTGCAGTACACTTGTTCGCTCACTGCTTGAATACTGCTCACCGGTGTGGGATCCGTACCAGATAAGGTTGATAGAAGAGGTAAATGGTTCCAATGGCTCTGAGCACTATGGGACTTAACATCGGAGGTCATCAGTCCCCTAGAACTTAGAACTACTTAAACCTAACTAACCTAAGGACATCACACACGTCCATGCCCGAGGCAGGATTCGTACCTGCGACGGTAGCGGTCGCCCGGTTCCAGACTGAAGCGCCTATAACCGCTCGGCCACAATAGAAGAGATAGAGAAGATCCAACGGAGAGCAGCGTGCTTCGTTACAAGATCATTTAGTAATCGCGAAGGCGTTACGGAGATGATAGATAAACTCCAGTGTAAGACTCTGGAAGAGAGACGCTCAGTAGCTCGGTACGGGCTTTTGTTGAAGTTTCGAGAACATACCTTCACCGAGGAGTCAAGCAGTATATTACTCCCTCCTACGTATATCTCGCGAAGAGACCATGAGGATAAAATCAGAGAGATTAGAGCCCACACAGAGGCATACCGACAATCTTTCTTTCCGCGAGCAATACGAGACTGGAATAGAAGGGAGAACCGATAGAGGTACTCCAAGTACCCTCCGCCATACACCGTCAGGTGGCTTGCGGAGTATGGATGTAGATGTAGATGTAAACCGGTTGTGTAGCCGAAGGCGGTGATGTGATTAAGTGCAGTGCATCGGCAACCACGTGTGAGTATTAGCTGCTTTGCAAAGTGCGAGCGCTAGCCTACCCTAAAATCTTCAAAATCGGCTGTAAAATGTGGCGGCAGGGATAGTTTCAATTGAGTCTCTGCCCTGGTAATCGTCCTCCCTCCGCACCAGCTAAGCAAACCACAAAATACCACAACACCATCGACGCAACGTGTTCACTGAACAGTGAGCAGGAAAGCTGAATTACCGCGTAGTAGCTAGTGAGCGCACTAACAATCAGCGTGCCAACGCCCATTGACGCAACAAACGCGTTAAATTTAAAGTGATGTACCAGCACAGCACTCCTGCTGTAGTTCAACGAAACGGACTTTCCTTGAAAGCCGCTCCCCCCCCCCCTCCCCCCCGCAAAAAGAAAGACTCTTATATGGGTTAACAACATATCACTTACTGAAATGCGAACAGCCAAACCCCACGCGAATAATGACAAAGTCAGATTCCTAAGAATCCCAAGCCCTAAAATTAGAGTTAAGCTTAGTTCTTACTCTAATAGGTATTTATATATTATTGTTACATGTGACGTGAGTACCTAACGTGCGAGCGAGACTCGCTCACCAGAGCTGATGAAAAGTTTTCTTCTCGGAGATCGCAAAGTAGCATTCCAACTTCTCAAGGGATAAGCTCCATCTGGAGAAGAATCAATTTTAACTTACCTGTGAAATCCACAACTAATGAAAGCGTAAAAAATCATGACAACTAGTGAACAATGGAAGATGGACACGTTTGAGAAATTCAGTGTGTGAGAATTACACGTGTATAGAAAGATGAATGTCTATGTGTTTTGTTTCAGGAGCAAAGAGCCTATCAGCTCTGGACAATAACTTGAGGCCACAAAGATGATCCTTATGAACTCTGTATCAGGAGTATAATGAGCATAATGTATAATCTTCATTGCAAACTCTGTAGATTTACTGTCTTGGTTTTTAAATTTTTTCTGTGTATCTTTACCTTAAGAATTGTCTTTTGTCTCAGAATGACAGTTCACCGTATCTGTGTAATCCTAATAGTCAAATGACAGAAATACTATGTTTGATCCATGTAAATCTGTAAAGTACTCAATTCAATAATGTTAACGGCGACGTGTGAATCTTGGTAATCTCCTTGATTTCCAAGATTCCCATGGAAGGCAATGTAACATTATGTGATTGCCCTAGCATTTTTAAATCATTCACTAACCGAGCAGCCGCTCGCCAACAGCTACAGTTAACAAATAACGTTGCGAGAATGTAAAAACGAACGTTCTGTGACGTGAATTGTGTAAGCGCCGTCAGAGATGCAGTGAGCTATTGACTTTGAAAGCCGCTGCGCGAAAGGCGGACAAAAGAAGAACACTTTTACACATTCTTTTGATGTACGTGATATTCTCGATGAACAATTACTCACTCTTCTGTCTCTTGTGATCTGTGGCGGACACGCATGTCTTGCCAACGTATTATTATTGTCTAAAAATATTATTTTATTGTAATGTGGAAGTGCCATACTCCATAGCACTAGATTTATGTGAGAAGCTACATTGTGCGACCCGTTTCTGGAAATGTCAAAGGATTTATTTTCATTATGAGAAGTGCCAGTGCATCCATGTTAAATCCTTCAGAGCATTGTAAGTTCGTTATCTATTGATTGCCATAAATTCAAAGTTAAATGGAACTTGTGTATGGACTATTTATTTAGTATAGAATCTATGTCTCACTACTTCATGACCATATGTATTTGATTTTCTTTTATGTTTCTGCAAAGTTTGATGATTCACAGTCACGAATTGTTTGGTCGAAATCGGACGGAAGTTGCATACGGCGAAATATTTTGCCCGCACCTTATTCTACTGGTAAGTGCATGATAAACTTTGGTCCCTTAGGAAATTCATGTTGAGCTATCCAAAAGCAATTATATTTTCAATAGTCATTTACCCTCCGCTGCAAAGCAACTTCCGACTGATCAGACGATTCAACAAGAAACAGTCGCACACAGTCGGCGTAAAATTCCTGACCAGTAAAGGTATTCAAAACCACTACAATAACTAGTTATGTCTATTGACCTAAAATAGAATATACAGTACATCATTATGCGCTTTTCTCTGCAAATATATTTCCACCGCCGATTATAGCTGTATGTTAATGCACAAACGTATACATATTGTTATAACATACAGCGCCTTGTCTCAATACTCGTGGTGTCTTCGTCCTCCGACAACTTGCCACAGATTTTCACAATACCACGCGAACAGAGGATCAGCTTCGGCATTTACGAGGCTGCCGTTCTCAGACGTTGGGCTATCGCAAAGTCGCTTGGGCCAGATTTTCCCATTTACGACCTGTAGCGTCGTGAGAACGATTTCCTATTCGTTTTTGCTCCGCTTTATGTACTTTCCTTGCCGCGTCATGAGCGTGCAACGCCGTCATGAGCCTTGAAAATACACGGTCTCAATGGTCATACTGCTTTCGCTCGTCCGCTGAAACAGTAAGACGTGTATTGTTTGGCGTGTTCCTCTGGCGCGCCGGGTAGGCTGATCGGTTGGATATCGTTAATTACCGTACATGTTCTATCAATTATACATGGGAAACACAAGAAAATGCGCAATCATGATGCCTTTCCATAAGAAGAACTTCGTCAGCTTTTATTTACCGTCTTTATGTCAACACCTATAAGTATTTAGATCAATTGGTATTACAATTACAGTAATAAGTGTAGCTCTTGTATCGAGCAAGGTGGCGCAGCGGTTAACGCGACATGACTCGCATCCTGGAAGGCAGACGTTTCAAATCCGCTTCGTGCCATCCGGATCTACGTTTTCCGTGATTTCCCTGAATCGTCCAGGCAAAGGCTGGGATGGTTCCTTTGAAAGGGCGGCGCCTATTTCCTTCCCCACTCCTTGCACCCAACCGAGCTTGTGCTCCGTCTCTAATGGGCTCATTGTCGACAGAAAGTTAAACCCAAATCTTCCCACCCTTTTTTGTAGAGCACACATGGAACAGAGGAGCCTGTTGTTTATAATACTTTCAACAAGTAAGTTATCAAAAAATACTCACAGTAAATCCTATAGTGTCTGTACAAGGTAGGGCCAATGAAGACATTTTTTCACAGTCTGGTTCTCCCATCGTTATTTTATTTTATTTTGTTTACACGTCGAGTTCCGTAGGAACAAATTGCGGAGCAAATCTCCAAGGTCAAGGAACGTGTCAGTACATGAAATTACAACATAAAAGTAATAACAGATAAAAATAAAATGTTTATTAACCCGAAAAAGTCAAGCTATATGTTTAAGTAAAGGCAATCAACAATACAACAAGAATCAGCTTACTTTTTCAAGATACTCCTCGACAGAATAGAAGGAGTGACCCATGAGGAAACTCTTCATTTTCGATCTGAATGCACGTGGATTACTGCTAAGATTTTTGAATTCGAGTGGTAGCTTACTGACAATGGATGCAGCAGTATACTGCATGCACATCTTTCTGCACAAGAATTAAGGAAGTCCGATCCATATGCAGTTTTGATATCTGCCGAGTATTAACTGAGTGAAAGCTGCTTATTCTTGGGAATAAGCTAATACTGTTAACAAAAAATGACAGTAAGGAATATATATATATATATATATATATATATATATATATATTGAGAGGCTAATGTCAAAATACCCAGACTCGTGAACAGGGGTCAATAAGAGGTTCGTGAACTTACACCACTTATTGCCTGACAGCCCGTTTCTGAGCCAAATATCTCCTCTTAGAATGGGAGTTACTCCAAAACATAATATTATACGACATAAGCGACTGGAAATAAGCAAAGTACACTAATTTTCGTGTCGAATGATCACTCACTTCAGATACCGTTCGAATAGTAAAAATGGCATCATTAAGTCTTTGAACAAGATCCTGAACGTGGGCTTTCCACGACAGTTTACTATCTATCTGAACACCTAGAAATTTAAACTGCTCAGTTTCACTAATCATATGCCCGTTCTGTGAAATTAAAACGTCCGATTTTGTTGAATTGTGTGTTAGTAAGTGTAAAAACTGAGTCTAAATGTGATTTAGCGGTAGCTTATTTTCTACAAGCCATGAACTTATGTCATGAACTGCACTATTTGAAACTGAGCCAATGTTACACATAACATCCTTTACTACCAAGCTAGTGTGATCAGCAAACACAACTATTTTAGAGTTACCCATAATACTATATAAATAAGGAACAGGAGTGGCCCGAACACTGATCCCTGGGGCACCCCCCACTTGACTGTACCCCAATCAGACCCCACATCACAGCCGTTCTCAACACTGTGAATAAAGACCTTTGGCTGTCTGTTGCTAAAGTAAGAGTGAACCAATTGTGAGCTGCTCCCCGTATTCCGTAATGTTCCAACTTGTGGAGCAATATTTTGTGATCAACACAATCAAACGCCTTAGTTAAATAAAAAAATATGCCTAGTCGTTTGAAACATTTTGTTTAACACATTCAGTTCCTCACAGAGGAAAGAGAATATAGCATTTTCAGTTGTTAAACAGATTCTAAAGCCAAACTGTACATTTGATGGCAATTGTGTGATATAAAATGTTCAAATATCCTTACATACACGGCCTTTTCAATAACTTTAGCAAACACTGATGGCATAGAAGTAGGTCTAAAATTGTCTACATTATCCCTTCTTCCCTTTTTATTAAGCAGGTTTACTACTAAGTACTTTAATCGTTCAGGAAACTGACCATTCCTAAAGGAAAAATTGCGAATATGGCTAAATACAGGGCTAACATGTGCAGCACAGTAATTTTAATATTCTGCTAGGCACTCCATCCTAACCATGAGAGTCCTTAGTCTTCAGTGATTTAATTATTGACTCAATTTCCCCCTTTCTGTATCACAGAGGAGTATTTCAGACATCAAACTCGAAAAGGCGTTTGCCAAGAGAGCTACATGGTTCCCCATAGAAGCTAAATTTTTGTTTAATTCACCAGCAATGCTCAGAAAATGATTGTTAAATACTGTACATATATCTGCTTTACCAGCAACAGAAATATTTTTACTAGAACTGATATTATATCGTCGACCTTCTGCTGCTGACAAGAAACTTCATCACAACTGATCATATGGTTTTAATTTTATCCTGTGAATTAGCTATTCTTTTGCATACCACATGCTCTTTGCCTTCCTAATAACATTTTTAAACACCTTACAATACCGTTTGTAATAGACTACTGCAGCCTGATTGTGACTACTTCTAACATTTTGATATCATTCCTGCTTTGCTCTACATGATATATTTATCCCACTAGTCAGCCACCCAGGTTGCCTATTACTGCTAGTACCCCGTTTAGAATCTTCTAATGGAAAGCAACTCTCAAAGAGCATGAGAAATGTGTTACGGAAAGCATTACATTTATCATCTATGTTATGGGCACTATAAACATCCTGCCACTCTTGTTCCTTGGCAACGTTTAAAACATTCTATATTGCTGTTGGATTAGCTTTCCTATATAGTTTGTAATTACATGTGACATTTGTTTTAGTACAAAAGCCTTTTACTGTTAAAATTTGTGCATCATGGTCTGAAAGGCCATTCACCCTTTTACTAACAGAATGCCCATCTAGTAATGAAGAATGAATAAAAATATTGTCTATGACTGTGCTACCATTCCCCTGCACCCTAGTTGGTAAAAACACAGTCTGCATCAGATCATATGAATTTAGGAGATCTTCCAACATTCTTTTTGTTGCACCATCATACACAAAGTTTATATTGAAGTCACCACGTATAACTAATATCTGGTACTTCCTAAAAAGTGAATCAAGAGCTCTCTCTAGCTTGAGCAGAAATGCTCTGAAGTCAGAGTTAGGGGACCTATATACAACAACAATTAGAAGTGTAGTTTCACTAAATTCAACTGCCCCTGCACAACATTCAAACATCTGTTCAGTGCAGTGCCGTGATACGTCTATGGACTCAAATGGAATACTGTTTTTTACGTACATAGCCACTCCCCCACCCTGCAAGGAACTCCTTGAAAAACAGCCAGCTAATCTGTATCCTGGTAAAGGAAGCCTCTGAATTGTCAAATTATTTAAGTGGTGCTCCGATATACCAATAATTTCAGAGTCAACGTCTATAAGCAGTTCACTAACTTTATTTCTAATATCTCTTATATTTTGATGAAATATGCTAATTCCTTCTCTACTTGGAAACATAAAATCCTCTGAAGGTGAGCCCTTAGTTAGAGGAACTTCCTTTAAGCAGGTATACCTATCAGCCGATTTCAATCTAAAAAGGTGCACCTCTAACACCTGCTACTACAGGAATTTTTCCATGAGTGTTCCCACCACCACCCACTACACTGTCATCTATAAGCTTTACCGGCCTCTCTTCCCATACCTGTACTACCTGAAACTGAAACTATGTATACGAACTGTCTGCAGTATGACAAAAGAAAAATGTGATGTTGCCGTGGTCTTCAGTCTGAAGACTCTCCATGCTAGACTATCCAATCCAATTCTCTCCATGCTAGACTATCCAACCCGATTCTCTCCATGCTAGACTATCCTGCCCAACTCTCTTCACCTCTGTATAACTTCTGCATTCTACATCCATTTAACCCTGCTTAACAGTGTTGTAATTACTGCGTGGTCTTCCTCTGCAATCCAGCTCTCCCTCTTACCTCCTATACCGAGCTGATGATTCCTTGACGCTTCAGGATGTATCCTACAACCGATTCCTACTTTTGATCATGTTGTTCCATAAATTTCTTTTCTCACCAAAGCGATTCAGTACCTACTCATTAATTATCCTAACTATCCACCTAATTTTCAGCATTCTTCTGTAACACCACATTTCAAAATCTTCTATTCTGCTCTGTCTGAACTGTATATCCACCGCCGGCCGGAGTGGCCGAGCGGTTCTAGGCGTTACAGACTGGAACCGCGCGACCGCTACGGTCGCAGGTACGAATCCTGCCTCGGGCATGGATGTGTGTGATGTCCTTGGGTTAGTTAGGTTTAAGTAGTTCTAAGTTCTAGGGGACTGATGACCTCAGAAGTTAAGTCCCATAGTGCTCATAGCCATTTGAACCATTTTTGTATATCGATCACGTTTCACATACATACAAGACTACTTTCCACACAAATACCACCACGCAAGACTTCATAAAAAATTTATTTTAGATATCACCGTACTTATTTCTCTTTTTCAGGAGAGTTTCTCTTCCTATTGTAAGTTTGGCTTTTACACGGACTAGTCAGTGTGACCTCCGCCTACGTTCGACATCAACGTGCAATAAACACTCATAGTTGGTAGATGGCAGCACTGGGAGTAGAAGGAATATAAAGCGTGTCTGGGTGACGCGACGAACAGTTCAGTCGCTGTCGTAAATGAAAAAAGGGCGATGCATCTGACGTCCACAATGGCTTGATCATAGTCTTTGGGCCCAGGGTCGAAGCATTTTCGAAACGGCTGAGTTTGTAGACTGTTCACGCACATCCGTGGTTAAAATATACCAAGCGTGGCAAAATGGTGCTATCCAGAACTGCGGTGCACCACAGGGCACAGATGACACGGGTGAATGATGGTTATGGAGATATGTATGGACGAATAGACGTGCAGCTGTTGAGCAACTGACCGTCCAGATGAGCCAAGGGGTATCAAAAGTGTTCCCTTGACGACAGTTCAGCGAGCGTTGGTACGTATGAGACACTGCAGCAGGCGCTTGGTTCATGCATCCATGCTACCGCTGTTCTTTAGCGACGAAGACTGGAATTTGCATGGCAGTTTCGCGACTAGACGTCCACTGAGTGGCAACAGGTGGCCTTTTGATATGAATCACGTTTCCTGCTCCATTGGACGGATGGCCGTTTGTGTATACGGCGTGAAACGTCTGAAAGCAAACAAGGAAGGGTCACTATGACCTGCGGAATGTTTTCGTGGCATTCCGTGGGCGATCTCTTCATTCTGGAAGGCACATTGAATCAACACAGCTAAGCAGCTATCCTTGGGGACCACGTCCACCTGTTCATGCAGTATGTTTTTCCTCGGCACGATGGCATCCACCAAAAGGAGAAAGCACCGTGTCACACAGCTCGCGCATTGTCCACCGTCAATTGTTTTGGTGCCCAAAGAGCAATACTTATCTACTACTTTTATCTGTGTCTCACTTCCTAATCTAAGTCCTCCAGCAGCTCCTGATTTAATTGGACTACATTGCATTACTCTTGTTTTACTTTTGATTATTTTCATGTTCCACATTAAAAACTGCTGGCATATGCTTCCCAGAAAAACAAAACCCGTTATACATCCACGTCCATAAGTTACGGAATGAAAAAACAAACACAGTTTCATGGTAGCACTGTGTGGTTTAAAATTTGGCGACGCAACTTTGAAGCATGTGAAAAATATCACACACCAATGTGAGGACGCTACAACTTTGTATGGACAGAGATTTTGGGCACAGTTGGTTTTACAGTGTGCTGCTCGTGTTTCGTACACTGTATACGATAAGAAAGCAGAATGATACAACAAACACACTTGGATGACATTGCGTGTGGCTGCGTTAGAGGAGAGTCCAAGTCAAAGCAGGGTTGTCCGGTAGTTGAAAGTCACCCACGTCAATTTTTTCACGACTGTGGAGAAAACCTGGAGGCAGGTAAAACTGTGGACATGCCCGACCATCTGCTGCCGGAAGTGCCTCAAAACGTCTAACTAATATAGCCCTTGCTGTGGCCAAGAGATCTAGCAACAGCTGCTGATCACACATCTCATGCCAGAGTGTGTATCGTCGGATTCAAGAGGTTGCTTTGCATGCTCGGCTACTTCCTGAATGAATTCGTCCCACAAAAAGGTACAGAGTGGCTCAGCACTGTGACATAACCCTCGGTGAATAGATCAGGAAGAGAGTATTATCATCCTGCCACAGATGAGTCTTAGTTTAGCCTCGAGATCGATTCGCCTATTCATCTGGTGAATCCCAAGGATACGATACTACTGACAAGCTATGTCTTGGCGGCTTCGGTGATTATTTCTAGAGCGGCATCATTTTCGAAGAGCTTTATGTGTATCCTAGGGGTACTGTGATGACTTCGGCCTATAGGGATATGGATTAGATTTCATGTGATGGATCATAACAATCAACTACCTGCACCTTGAGGGCACCATACGTCAAGAGTGACCTGCTCATTCCCGAAACTAATCTCAAGTTTAACCCTGGAGTGACACCATTGTTAAATGACAACTTATTTATTCTCGTGTCAGAAAATTACATATAGTATAAAATTATGACTGTAACACCTTTTCCCAAAACTTGGCCAGTTCCAGGGCATTTTCTGTTCCTTGATGAAGTCCATCTTCTGTGCAGGAGGGTGGACACATTCGGCTTTGAAGCATATATTGAACAGTCTGGTCTTCTCCACAGTCACACTGAATATCCTCATGATCAGCGTAGCCCTACCTTGCAAATTAACCTTTGATCTGCCAACTCCAAACCTCAGTCTATCCAGGGACTGTAGACGATTGTTCGTGGTGGAAACTTCTGACTTGCAGTTCATGAAGCGCTTCTTGAAAGTAAGATATCTATCAAGCGTCACCCCTAGGTATTTTGCGTTTTACAAGTTTTCCCGATCGATACCTGACGATACTGGGGTACACAAAAAAAGCCTTCCCGAAGATTGTGAGGACTTGCGATCACGACAATAAAAGCAGATGGTCGTACCATGGGGAACTTCAGAGAACGACGACTAATCCTTTCACACCAGAAACATCCACATCTTGGAGCACAACGTACAAGACACACTAAGTTATATAAAACATCAATATGTATTAATTTTTTTTAAACGACTATATGTTGTCTTCGTGCAGTTCAGCTATGGGTTAATGAAAATTTAAATACCAGATACTTCGGCGTACAAGACCTTAAAACGCTAAGGGAAAAAAAAAACAGGAGATATGCATGTGGGTACTACTAAAAGAAGGATCAAGAACACAAAATAAACTATAGAAGGGAAGGGAGAAACTGATCAGCTGTTGCGGCACATGCTTTGTAACTAGGAGACTGCCGTATTCGATTTGATACGACTCAAAGCATCAGATGCTGGCAGCTAACAAGTGCACACTATAAAAAGCCATACAGAGAAGCCATAGAGTATACTAAACACCGTAGTAATTTTAATCAGAAGGGAGAGTGTGTGAAATTAAGTAGTATGTGTATTCCGGTGCTGAAGAATCTGTATACGATTGTACCACCATGAAATTAAAGCAACAGTGGGCGACAGCAATCGACAACGGCCAAAATCGTTCTCGAGTTTTCAAAACATATGACGTCACCCCACTATATGGGAGAACGCGGAAACGGAATTTTACTGCAGTCAGTAGCTAGCCGGGGTGTTCATCGGACCTCCGAAGAAATTACAACCTCCCTTAAAGACGCCTCCTATTGACGGGGCCGAAACGTAGGGTTTCAACAAGAAAATCACTCGACAACGAGAAGATAGCCCCGAAATGATTTAATATACGTGAAATTTGTAGCACGAAAGTTTACGTTTTACACAGGTGAGAATGTCCACCTTCATCCCTAAGACACCGCCCACCTGCCAAGCGGACGATCTGTTACCTAAAGAAGTTATGTTTTTTTTCTTGCCGCAAGGACTGGTAAGGGATCCATTTAGTGCCATGAAGACACATTAGGAGTTCCTTAGAAGTAAAAGAAAGAGCTACCTCAAAAAGCAGAGGATTCTGTAGTGAAATCCGATATTAATGACGAGCACGACGGTGTGCCGATTACATGTCATTCCCTGAAGTTGTCATGCAGCGATCCAATGCTAGTGAGTGAAGCAGGTCAATGACTCGCAAGAACAGTATCATCTCGTAGCTTTGTTCAGAAAAAAAAAATAATAATATCGTATATAATAATACCGTGTAGGGCCTCGCGAGCACGCAGAAGTGCCTCAACACGACGTAGAATGGACTCGACTAATGTCTGAAGTAGTGCTGGAGGGAATTGACATAACGAATCCTGCAGGGCTGTCCATAAATCCATAAAAGTACAAGGGGGTCGAGGTCTCTTCTGAACAGCACGTTGCAAGGCATCCCAAATATGCTCTGGGGAGTTTGGTGGCCAGCGGAAGTGTTTGAACTCAGAAGAGTGTTCCTGTAGACACTCTGTAGCAATTCTGGACGTGTGGGGCGTCGCATTGTCCTGCTGCAATTGCCTCGGTCCGTTGGAAAGCACAATGGACGCGAATGGATGCAGGTGATGAGGCAGGATGCTTACGTACGTGTCACCTGTCAGAGTGGCATCAAATGTTATAAGACCTGCACCAAGGCGGCCGGACCTGCCCCGCAAGGGGCCTCCCGGCTAATGACGCCAAACGCTCATTTCCATACCTGTCACAGTCGTATGTAGACGTATCAGGGTCCCATATCACTCCTTCTGCACACGCCCCTCAGCGTTACAGAGCCTCCACCAGCTTGAACAGTCCCCTGCTGATATGGAGGATCCATGGATTTGTGAGGTTGTCTCCATACCCGTACACGTATATCCGCTCGATACAATTTCAAACGAGACTCGTCCGACCAAATGGCTCAAAATGGCTCTGAGCACTATGGGACTCAACTGCTGTGGTCATAAGTCCCCTAGAACTTAGAACTACTTAAACCTAACTAACCTAAGGACAGCACACAACACCCAGCCATCACGAGGCAGAGAAAATCCCTGACCCCGCCGGGTCGTCCGACCAGTCAACATGTTTCCACTCATCAACAGTCCAATGTCAGCGTTATGGGCCCAGGTGAGACGTAAAGCTTTGTGTCGTGCAGTCATCAAGGGTACACGAATGAACCTTCGGTTCCGAAGGCCCATATCGATGATGTTTCGTTGAAGGGTTGCACATCTGTCACGTTCAACGATCCTCTTCAGTCGTCGTTGGTCCCGTTCTTGCAGGTTCGTTTTCCGGCCGCAGCGATGTCGGAGATCTGATGTTTTGCCGGATTCTTTATATGCACAGTGGACTCGTGAAATGGTCGTATGGGAAAATCCCCACTTCAACGCTACCTCAGAGATGCTGTGTCCCATCGCTCGTGCGCCGACTACAACACCACGTTCACACTCACTTAAATCTTGATAACCTGCCACTGTAGCAGCAGTAACCGATCTAACAATTGCGCCAGATACTTACTGTCTTATATAGGCGTGGCCAACCGCAACGCCGTATTCTCCCTGTTAACATTATTTCTATTTCAATACCCATGCCTAAACCAGTTTCTTTGTGTAGTGCTCTATAGTAAAAATAATACCCGCTGTCGCACAGTTCATAGTCATTTATACATTACAGAGAAGGATGCCAATATCTGTAAGAGTTGTGTATTCGAAGTGAACGTATGACCGATAGTCTCTTAAGCAAAACTATTCGTCTGCGCGCGCGCGAGCTTCTCTCTCTCTCTCTCTCTCTGTGTGTGTGAGTAAAGTTAACTGTATCAAAATTAATTGTGATGCAGTCACACCCTTAAGACACAACGCTGGAGCAAATGTATGCAACGGAATGGTTGACGCTCTGAAGGGTACTGGCCCTAACAGTGAATCTTAGTGCGGAACACACATTTTATCATTGAAAAATATTATATATAATCAGGGAGAGACTACTTGAATCAAAGACATGATTTTAGTAAACTCTTTAGGTTATTACAAAAAGGCACGAGAATTAACAAGCATCTAAATAAGTCATGAAATGACGAAAATTACAAACAAAGAATATTAACTATGATAAGTGAACTGTTGGTTGGCGAAGTTAATTGGTGGAGGTAGGAATTGGTTCATGAGCATATACCTGAGATTGTGAAACTTAACTCGAGATGCCTACACAATTACATTACTTGTTTGTCTGTCCGGAGGAACTAAGAAGTCCACGCATCTGACAACGCGCTGGCGAACGTGGGAAACTGAATCCGAACATGATTTCTAGTTCGTGATGGTCCCTAACATTCAAGTTACGCTCACCATTATCGTTAGTGCAAAATGAGCGGATCGGTGACATCGTGTCTGGCTGCCATCAAGTACGTCGCTGGAACCGCTCTGCCGAGGACTTTAACATTGGGCCCCACTCTCCAATACAGTCTGCTGTTCCAGTTGAGGGGGAAGCCTTCAGAGTACCGATGCGTTCAGCGCTAAGTGCAGAGACGAAATCCAAATTTCTAGTCGGTAAAGAACTTGTGGTGACGTAACATCTCTGACTGGAGAAAAGGAAGATCGCCGCCCCGGGAAGCAAGGAGAGTTTAGTATGCTCTGGACGCTTATAACAATTACACGAGTACATATTGGGCTTAGCAATAAATAGTGTGGAAATTGTGTCTCTACGGTGTGTCGTATTCTGCTATCACACCTGCGGTACCCAACTTCCCACAAACTGACTGCTCACTTGTTCGCACCAAATATCTAGGCAATCAATCCTCTTAAAGTGATACCATTCTGCCAATGGCGTAATTGCTTCCTTGTAACGAAACATAAGTATACAGATATCGTCTGCACAAAGAACATTATAGACATAAATAAATAAAAGTTCAGCTCAGTGATTAGCGAAGAAATTTCAGAGTTGCGGTACACTGACATATGTGAGAGTTTCATTCGCGCTAGAATAATAAAAATACTCTGTGCATACGTAAAGCCTACTTCCAGTGGCCTTACGCTACCAGATGATTGGGGAATGCGGCTGTTGATCAGTGGCAAGGCATACGTTTGTTATCGAGGGTTCAGCCTATTGTTAGACGAGCCGCGCAGAACTGCTGCATGGTTTGAGGCGCCATGTCACGGACTGCGTGGACCCTCCTGCCGGAAGTTCGATTTCTCCCTCGGGCATGGTTGTGTGTGTTGTTGTTAGCATAAGCTAGTTTAAGTAGTGTGTAAGTCTAGGGACTTAGACCTCCGCAATTTGATCCCTTAGGACTTCACACACATTTGAACATTTTATCTTACCTACTGCAAATTGGGACCAGCAAAGGGGCAAATCAGGTGGCCCTCACATGTTCAATAATATTGTCAAAGTGTCACTGTACTGACCGTCTGTGGGCGCTTATTGGAGTGTTTTCAGTACGAAAAATATTAATGAGCGGTATTGATTACCTCAAAAATATTCTCAATATTGTCAATGTATACTGCGAGTGAGGGTCGAGTATTGACGGTTTGACAAAATTATCTACTGAGGTGTTGACACAGGTTCGTGAACTAGCCATACGGCGTTAGTGTGTACTGTTTAGGTTTTCATTCGTTCTGTGCAAATCATACCTCGGATTCCATTTTTCGACACACGAGGCATCCACACTGTTATTCGCTTTCAATAATAAAATCCGCTACAGCTATACAAATTATTTATTCCTAAAAAGGAAAACACTGCTCGGTTTCAGGAGAAATGTCCCTCTTTCAGGTGGATCTGCAAAATTTTAAAAGAATAGTAATATCTATTCACTTGGTTAAAATAATGAAAGCTAAACAGAGCCAACAGAAATTCTAAGTATGAATCCACACTATACGTACATCAAAAGTGTGAGTCCTATTTTAACTTAGGTAAGCATCCTTGTACGTATAGTGAGGTTTTTTCCTTAAGATTTTTGTTGGTTCTGTTTAGCTCTGATTATATTAACCTTGTAGGTAGGTATTATTATTCTTTTAAAATTTTTCAGATGCTTCTGAAGACGGGACATATGTCCTAAAACCGGGCAATGCTTTCCTTTTAAGAAATAAATAATTTGTACAGTTGTAGCGGATTTTATCATAGTCAATTTTTCAAGTGGTCTTTTAACAGAAAACAGTTTTAATAGGCCAATGTCGGAATGGTAATTGACTTTGCCAGTATAGGAAGTCATAGGAGGATTCAATATGGCACTGATTTCTTTATTATAAGGGGCAGTCAATGAAAAATGAGACAGATGGAAAAAAATAAGTAAACTGTTTAGTATTTCAAAAGTAATCGCCTGTTAATACATTTATCCCACTGTAAGACAAAACGGTCAATACCTTCATGAAAAATGTTTGTGGTTGCCTACGGATTTACGACTGTTCCAAGCCGTGCATCTCTTCGCCCGAAGCAAAATCGACGGCTACAAATTTCTTTCTTCAGCGTTCCCAGTGTATGGAAATCGCATGGGGAGAGATCGGGACTGTATGGAGAAGTGTAGGGGCTTATCAGTGAAACTTCTGCAGCGTAGTCAAAACATCATGATTGACATTCTGGAACATGGCGCCACAGTCAATGCACAGTGGTACGTGGACTCTTTGCAAAAACTGAAATGTGCCTTCAAAAGCCCAAACGCCCAGGATGTTGACGAACGACATCAATCTTTTGCAGGATAGTGCCTGCCGAGATGTTGCCGAAGTTTTTTCGAGTAGGCTGCAGACGTTTCACTGGGAAGCCCTTCTGCATTGCTTATCATTCGAATATTGAACTCCAGCTTCTTGGACATGCAAATTCTCAGATGTTCATCGATGTAGACGTGCTTACCGTGCAGTGTACAACCTCGATCAACCTGTTTGTATCGTATGATGTGGTCTAACTAGTTGTAAAATTTTTGGAAATTGCCACTGATACTGTGAACTCATCTGTCGTGTTTTTCAGGACATCGTCCTAGCCATCAGCACACCGAAGCACCGACGACTCCACCGTCGATACTGGTTCACAATTTAAGCAGCCTCCATACCACCTGGACTACCCAGCTATGTGGTTCGCAATCACTGAGTGCATTCTGATCACCTCTCGGACGACACTCCAAATTCGCGTCGCTTTGCTCCTTCAAGATTCTACAATCAGCTCATGTATATAACGGTATTCAACCCTGGGCCCAGTAAGGAAGTACTGCGTGACGTTTAGCAAAATAGAATTAGACCTCTCGTGTATACATCAATGAGGAAGATCATTTTTTTACCAATCCCACAATCCATCGCACCCTGGTATAATCCCGTCTACACGACTCGTCGCAGCGTAGTTCATAAGGATTAACATCAGAAAGGATTGCCGTGACTGGACACGTATGTGAACGGCCTGTGCAAGTCTCCGCCATGCAAAGCTACCGCTGGGTCGTTTTTTGTTCCGACAGTTCGATTTCAACATGTCCGCCTCGACCTGGTAGGTTCTCTTCCCGAGTCCCAAGGCTATGGTTATATACGAGGTGTGGCTAGAAAAAAACCGGACTAGTACTGGTGAAACAATAAAACGAATGCAATAAGGCTGAAAGTCGCGTGGCCTGTCACGTGACTCTCGCTCCGCCTACTGCTCGAGTTTCATCTGCCTCCTGCACTCAGTCTGCCCGTGGCGTCTGTTTTAAGTAGTTGACGTTTTGTATGTGCGTCGGAAAATGTTGAGTGTACAGAAAGAACAGCGTGTTAACATCAAATTTTGTTTCAAACTAGGAAAATCTGCAAGTGAAACGTTTGTAATGTTACAACAAGTGTACGGCGATGATTGTTTATCGCGAGCACAAGTGTTTGAGTGGTTTAAACGATTTAAAGATGGCCGCGAAGACACCAGTGATGACACTCGCACTGGCAGACCATTGTCAGCAAAAACTTATGCAAACATTGAAAAAATCGGTAAACTTGTTCGACAAGATCGCCGTTTAACAATCAGAGCAGTGTCTGAGTTAACAGGAGTTGACAAGGAAAGTGTTAGGCAGATTCTTCATGAAAGTTTCAACATGAACAAAGTGTGTTCAAAAATGGTTCCAAAGTGTCTCACAATTGAACAGAAGGAACGCCGAAGAATGATTTGTTCTGACATCCTAGAAAACATTGAAAGTGATCCCACCTTCTTACAAAATGTTATTACTTGCGATGAATCGTGGTTTTTTACTTACGATCCCGAAACTAAACGCCAATCGATGCATTGGAAAACTCCTGGTTCTCCACGTCAAAAAAAAGCACGAATGTCAAAATCGAAATTCAAGGCAATGATGATTGTTTTTTTTTTGACATCAAAGGGATTGTGCACATTGATTGGGTACCAGAGGGACAAACAGTGAATCAGCATTACTACTTTAGCGTCCTGGCTACCCTACGTGAGCGAGTAAAAGTCATGGATCCTTCACCAAGACAACGCCCCAGCTCACAGTGCGTTGTCAGTGAAGACATTTTTGGCAAAACACAACATTCCCATCTTAGATCATCCACCCTACTCACCTGATTTGGCCCCCTGTGACTTTTTTCTTGTCCCTAAAGTCAAGTCAGCTTTGAAAGGAACTAGATTTGAGACTGTTGAAGCAGTAAAAGAAAAAGCGACGGAAGTAATGTATGGACTTACCGAAAATGATCTGCAGCATTGCTATGAACAGTGGAAAATTCGTATGGAGTGGTGTAGAGACCGAGGAGGAGAGTACATTGAAGGAGATAACATGAAATTGTAAATAATTGTAAATAAATGTTTTTTCCAGCATCAGTCCGGTTTTTTTCTAGCCGCACCTCGCACTCTCCGTCATCGACCGCGTGACAAGTTGGTGGAAGCCATTCTCCTCAAGAACATTACGACACAGACAACAGCAAGAGCATTTGTCGACACATGGATATCGAGTTTCGGCTATCCGATCACTATAACTGCGGATCGTGGGCGACAGTTCGATCAGTCATTTTTAACGAATTATGCAACCTCTGCAGTGTATGACGTTTCCGGACATCGGCCTACCATCCACAAAGCATCACTCTCGTGGAAAAATGGCACTGTACACTTAAAGCGCCCTTTTGTGTCACGGCGGTCACTGGACGGAGGCATTACCTTGGGTGTTATTAGCCGTATGCATCGCTCACAAGGACCATGTCCATAGCTCCCTCGCGGAACTCCTCTATGACAAAAGTTTTCCGAGTCCCGTGACGCGTCATAATGTAAAAAAAAAAAACTATACTGGAAAACCAACGTTTCGGCCACAGTTACACTGACCTCCTTCTGGGTCTACTGGGGCCTTCTTCTGGGCTACTGGCCTAGGCTCAGAATAAGGCCAGTATAACTGTGGCCAAAACGCTGGTTTATCCAGAATAGTTTTTTACATTATGCCGGAGTACAATATTTAGAACTATTTTATGTCATGTTATCTGGCCGTGGAAGCTTATGCAATTATATAAGTGTTCTCTGGTGCGTCATTCACCCTGCCTGCAGCCTTTGTTCTGCCTCGGAACTCCCCTACCTCGTCACACAAGCCAAACAGCACATCCACACGGCTTAGGATACCGCCTCCACAGCCGCACAGTTCTCCAAAAATTTTCATCCGTAAGGCACTATCAGGCTGCGTCTATTTCGTGTCCTGGGATGACACTATCTGCCCTACACTACAGCCGCATTATACCAATCCTCGCGGAGTCATCAGACGAGCCATTAACACTTTCGACATACGGCTTCATGGTAAGCCTACCTCTGTAGCGGTCAACTGTTTAAAACCAGTTTGGACTTCAGGCGACGTCACCCATACCAACGACATATAAACCACTCGGATTGATGCGGTCCGTCGGTCCCTTCAGTCTGATAACACGTCGCCTGGTTCGAACACGGACAATACCTTCATGTTCAAACTAGACGCACAGCACTTTCTGCTGGTCCACGTTTAAGTCAAACTAGTCAGTGATTTCCTCGTGGTTAGAGGAACGTTACGTTGAGAACATACTTATCACCCGACATTTCTCTCATAGTTACAAAATGCTGAGTGACGTGGACACAGCCGAAATCATATCATGACTCTCGCCTGAAGACTTCGTCGCCATCACGGTCTCCAGGACATCACGATGCCTTGAAGCCAATCGTATGGATTCTGATGTCACCGCATCTGCCGATTCGCCACGCTCTCATTCTAGCGCCGTTCCGTCGACACTCATCATCGATCTTTCTCGTTACGGACGACCTCGCCGACCTCCACCGCACTGCTACGAATAGCATCTATATGCCACGGAATGGGATCGAAGTTATCGAGCCCTTCCCCCTGTTCAACAAGAAATAGTCCAACCGCGCCTTTGCAGCAGGCCATGGTGCGGTTGGTCGTGCACACAGGCGTGAAGACGATCGCAAAGGAAGCGCTCCCCGGCTATTTATTCCCCTAGTGTTCTGTGGGAGCCCGCCTGTGACAACGGCTGCCGCAGAGAGAAAACTCTCTGACTAGCGACAAGCCGGCCTGGGTGGCCAAGCGGTTCTAGGCGCTACAGTCTGGATCCGCGCGACCACTACGGTCGCAGGTTCGAATCCTGCCTCGGGCATGGATGTGTGTGATGTCTTTAGGTTAGTTAGGTTTACGTAGTTCTAAGTTCTAGGGGACTGATGACCTCAGAAGTTAAGTCCCATAGTGCTCAGAGCATTTGAACCATTTGACTAGCGACAGCGATCAGGATGGAATATCTGATGAACCATGATTCTTGATTCAGTGCATGCTTTATGCCTGCAATTAACTTAGACCCTTATTCGCCCTGTGCCGATTATGGTATTAAGTGCAGGTCATACGTAACTGTGTCATATTTCATGTTACCTTTATCCCACCCCGGGGTAAAATCTACGAAGTTGATGCTATATTGTGTAGCCTTGGTAGCAACTGACTCGTTCCTACTTTGAACACTCATTAGATGAAGCCAGTCAAGGGGATGTGAGAATGTAGGTGAACAGGAGGGACAGATCCATAGTCATAGCAACGGGAAGAGCCCAAATTCTACTCCTTAATTGAGATGTGTTCCACATTCAAGATTTACTAGGCAACAGAAAACTATCAAGCACTGAAGCCGGAAGGAAAGAGTTCACCATTGTTCATTATCATATACAGATACTATCAAGCATAAATTAAAATAAAAGTTACAAATATGTAATTAATGAAGCCCCTATAAGGCTGAGACGAGCGAAACAGAGAAACGCTAATAATGAAGAGCAACAGTGGAGCACGACGGCGCGTTAGCTGGTCTGTACGCGATAGCATCTCGCCGTGTTGAACCGGCTGTGGTAGGCGGTTGTCCACGAGGTCCTCTGGGATACATATCGTTACGTGTTAACTGCTCCAGAACACCGACAAAAGTGAAGCTGAGTGCCGGCCGGTGTGGCCGAGCGGTTCTAGGCGCTTCAGTCTGGAATCAAGCGACCGCTACGGGCGCGGGTTCGAATCCTGCCTCGGGCATCGATGTGTGTGATGTCCTTAGGTTTAATTAGTTCTAAGTTCTAGGTGACTGTTGACCTCAGATGTTGAGTCACATAGTGCTCAGAGCCACTTGAACCACTTTTGAGTGATCCTGCTAGGTCCTATTTAAAAACTCGGTCCTTGCAAGAAAGCAGAAGGCTGTCAGGCCAGGCACTACATACTTTCTATTGACGCCCTAAACGGCAACGAGCTGTGAGGAAACTCGCCAGATCTGTTAAGTCTGCCATTACCGGCAGGTCCTACCCACCAACTACCTTCCCTGAATGTCTTGTTTAAACCATGGAACTTCTCCAATCGTTACTGCACCTGGTAACCGCCATAATTACAGCATGAAAGACGTCGCCTTAAAATTAACCTAGCCCATAATTATTTCTGTACAGTGTGAACCATATTGTGTAATTTTCATCCCACTCTCGTCACGGACACACACAGGAAATCAGGACACACGGTTTATTTTTATTTTTATTTACAGCTTAATTCCCTAAATAAATAAATGCATTATCACAAATACAAATGTCTCGAGCTGTGCCCTCTGCCTTCAGCCCTCTATCAGACCAAAAGTAAACAATATGTCGGAAACGTTAGACCTCCCTCTACTTGTGACTCTGTTTCATAACGCTTGGACAAAATTCACGAGATTCAAGTAGCGAAATCCAGTACGCAACAACAAGACAAATACTACAACTTCAAATAAGAAAACGATATTTAACAAACACACAACACGCTCGTAGCAACCTATACACGTTGCTTAACTGCACAGTGTTCATTCGATTTATCGAAGTTACTTTGTACGGAAAACTGAATGATGATAATAAGCTATTCCATGCTTAAGGATGGGAGAGCACAAACGTCCGGAAGTTGCATCGCATCGCGTTCATTTAGGCGGACGCCGGCTGGCGTCAGGCAGCCGATGGCCGGTGACAGCTCTTTGGCGAGGAAACTTGAATATATTGATTTTGACGCAGCCACATACTCCTAAACGGAAATGTTTCTGTAAGGTTTTGCTATTACTGGTGGGTTAGAAAGTGGAGTAAATTATCTTCTGAGGTTCCATCAAATCTATACTCTTAGCATACAGACGAAATTCGCAGTATTAAATATTTATAGAATAAAAATCCGCTTCAGCTGCTAGGAATTTTCATAATTTACACCACGACCGGTTTCGAAGGAAATAAAGGAAGTAACAGCTCAAGCAGACGGTAACGCCTTAAGCATTATACAGTGTTGCCAAATCGTGCAGATGACCGGACTTAAAATTGTGAGAGGCGACCAGTTTTATTGGTATCTTCAATGAATGACTGGGACTTAGTCTCTGCTGTGGCCAGCTGACGGCCAGGTTTAATGTCAAGCACTATACGTAACCCAGTGCTCTGCTAAACTTCTAATTGTCATGTCACGCCACTGCTATTCAGGAAACACTTGGTGTTATATTTTTGTTTTTAACGTTCATTAATGTGGTAATATGTTTTATTATACGATATACTGCTTCATTGAGTGCCTAACATAAAAAAATCTGTTTGTGTTTAAGTTTCTTTCGTACTAAGCCAAACTACTACATTATTACAATGTATGACTAGATGAACATTTAAACTGTCCGTTTGATTGGTTATGCTATGAAAGTACTTTGTCATATTTTTTTTATTCTTTCGACAAAAGAACAAATGATTGTTTTATATTTTGTATTTTAACTATATTACAAGGTTATGTATTTTAGACTTACTTCTAAATGTCTACACAACCGAAACTGTCTAAAAGTGCTGATTACAAAGTAAAAGGATGTAATTAAACCAGTGACAGCCACTGCAGCAAATTGACTTCATTCAGAACCCGGATTTTCTTACCACATTGCAACTCAGATCGCTACATTATTTAATGCAGTTCAAAATATATAAAACTGCGATGAGAGCTATCTTAAACTGGAGTAAGTATTTTTACAGCGCGCGCTAGGCACCTTCTAAGAACTAATTTCGCCTCAGATAATGACTGCACTTCCTTTGGAATACAGGACTATAGGATTTACACAGTTGGCAAGGGGAACTCACAGGGTTTTAATAGACCTAGACGTGAGCGGCATTGGTAGCGTGGAATATATCTAATACTTACTCTGTCTGCTGTCATATATTTAAATGTTTGTGCAGAGTTCCAACTGGGGTGATGAGGTTATCCACATTGGTGGCTTTCTAATTATGAATTCAGTAACTATGAAGTCAAGCTGAAAGCTTAATTAAAGATTTCATTCAACGTTATAAACCATTGGGGACTGAACCAACCAATCACAAACGCGTCCTGAGCGGGCAGGAGCGAAACAGTTGGGCTAACTCATCAGTCAGTCTAGAACAAATTTTATAGCAGACACCATGCTGTTCATACGAGTGGCTATTTCATATTACCATAAGTGAACTAAAGTTTAAATCTGTCCCGGGAAACGTTCGTGTTCAATCTCAAAGGATACAAAAATCATGTGGAGACAGTCTGAGCTTTTATCGTATGTCTTCAAAATCGCGTGGAGAAATTTCTGTGAACTTTCATGGTGCTCGATAGATCAAAGTTAGAACCCGAGAACTTTGATACTAAAATCCGGACAGAATGGCTCTCAAATAGTGAACTTATTATAAAGATTCATTGGGCTCCTCCCAACAAATTCCCAGTGGCGCCCGATTAAACGTGCACCACTTCAATTGCAAATATCGTCAAGGATTTTAAAAGAATGGTTCGTGGAATGTTGGCAGTTTGCAGTGAGTTTTATTTCCTGTAATGCCGATTTTTTCCTTATCACCCGTACCAGGATCCATAAATGTTTTTACTTTCTGTTGCCAGACGCGGATTCTTGACCTCTTGAAGCTGGAGCAAACCATTTTCCGCTAATTTTATTCGTTAAAAAGATATTACGAGGAACATACAAGATGTCTTAAGGACCACATCGTCTGAAAGTAACTTACTGGTTCTCGATTTCATAGTAAGGTTATGCGACCACTGTGAATGTTTTACTGGGAAATGCAAAAGAGTACATGTGTTTAAAACATATTAATGTATTTTTATAAAAATTATAATATTTGGTTGTACTAATTATATTAAAGTCATGAACCTTATGGACATGCATAAAAGATTACAGACAGGACGTTTCCTGTGGCTACATGGTCCGAATGAGTCCTGCAGAGTTGAGAAATCGTATCTACCGTTACTTCCCCAACAAGAAAACCAAGGAGGCGTGATACAAAAGATCTCCAAGAAGCGGGGATAAGACTGAAGGATATCTGTCAACACTTTCCGCTCAAAAAAAAAAATTAAATTAAAAACTGGCAAAACGTGGACTGAAGTGAGGAAGGAATCACTTAGAAACGACAAGTAGGGTAGCTGGATTGTCTGAAGCGCCATTTTCAAAGCGAATTATAAGATAAGATAATACTTCTGGGAACTCTGCCCACGCACTTGAGGCAAATGGGATTGTTATCTTCAAGGTTAGAGACAACTTCCACCTTCTTCCCCCTGGGTAAGCCCTGCATCTCTGGCACTTGTGTGTGGTTCGCTCAAGGCCATCCTCTCCCAGTGATCTCGGCCAGTTAGATGGTGGGAAGGCCAATAAAAATCAAGCTCCCTCCTCTCCTCTTCCCCCTTTTGTTACCGGAGAAATTGTGTGAGCTTATCATTCGTGGTCCGTACGCTGTAGTGGAAGCATAATCAGCAGCAGAGTTATCCTACTTAAAAAATGGACACCATAATTTATGAGGTAAGACTCTTTGATATTACAGTGTGTGGCTGAATCACTATAATTTAGAGACGTCATGCATATTGTGAAAAATAGTGGTAAATATAAACATAATTTATGACATAAAACACTTTGACATTCAGTATGTGCCTGAATTACTATAAATTAATGATGTTACGACACTTTTCTGTAAGAACACCCTCCTTCCACTGAAATGATGTATAATTTTACTCTCCAAATACCCACGTTTCCATTCTCAAATGTATGTAAATACGTGATTTAAAATTTTTAACGATTACCGCAGTGCGTTATTTTAGCAAAATAGGTCGACATCCTACATTAATTAAAGAAGTACCAGTTGAATGTAGCTATTACATCAGTTTATAACTCTGTAAATGGCTCTTCTGTTGAAACATGCACACTTTTCTACATTTAGATACAATGTAATATGTTCCCAATAAATGAATAGATTTCCCTCAAGTGATTTTTTTTTTTTTGGGGGGGGGGGGGATACGTTTCATCTTTGCATCAAAGCCTACGTTGCCTGTATTATTTTGTCAAAAAACACTCGTCTTGGTTCACATAACGTGACAGAAAATCCATCCAGACATTATAGCGACCTTCCATGCTAAGGTACTTTCCAATGTTTACACTCGCTTGGCATTACCTCGTTTTTTATTTCAGTTCTTCTACACAGTAGCTTGGATGGGATGTACTTTTCGCCCTCGAGTGACATCTTGCATTCAAAAGCCATCAGGGACAAAAACCCTGCAGGGCAACTCTACAATGCATGACGAAGCGTAAATTGTAGCAATATTATAAAATTTCGTTCCTATTCCACTCCATCATACTGATAGATGAAAAATGATAGTCTATATGGCTCTGACATACCCTAATGCCTCTTATGATCGCTACACCATATATAAGATGGTGGTGGCACATTAGACACACACTGGTGTGTGTTTTCTTTTTTGTGAGTAAGCTCAGCCATATGCTGCAAGAAGTGCCGCCACGTCCTACACAACAGTGTCTAGGTCATGTGGAAGAGCAGACCACAGACGGTGAAACAGTTGTATCTAAAAAGTAATATTGTCTGTCTTCATCTAGGGTATTGCTGTACGGTGTAGTAGTCTTACCAGGAAGCTTTTATTCAGAAGAACACAACTGGTTTGCACCTCACCTTACCCATGCTTACACGTCCTCTGTAGTAAACATCCCAGTGTGTATTATTTTATACAAGAACATCAAATGTATGAGTTAGTGTAATGGATTACCACCTTAAATAATAAAACTATAGACAGACAGATAATAGTTTATAACTTTGTCTCGGTCTGGATTGTTAGGGAGGTGTACTTCTACACCAGAAATCCGTGAACTCGTCTGTGTCTACATTAACTCTCGTATTCTATGCATAAAACTTTCTACTGACTTGTTCAAACTCTGCAATGCACCACCCATGTGTCGAAAGGTGGCTACACTGAGCCACAGCGCCAGAGATCGCGCTAGAGAGTATTGTTCCGCCGCCTCCATTGGCAGTGATTATTGAGAAGTTGCGGAGAAGAGTTCTTGTCGAGATGTGGCAGTAGTCAGTTCTTGTCGAGAGGTCGTAGTAGGGAGCGCTTGTCGAGATGTCGTAGTAGTGAGTGCTTGTTCCATGTTTTATGCAGTTGTTTGATGGGCTAGACAGCAGATGTTGTTCTAATGGAGCTATTGTAATGATCAGAGTGCTTTTCGTCAATATATATGAAGGTAACAAAACTCCCTTTTTTTCTCATTATTTCAATGTCCTGAATAATGCGTCATTACAGGTTCAGTCAACAAAGCATCTGGCTTGTGTTCTTGTATTAGAGTGTAATTCTGGTTTTCTTGCGCAATTATAGTATTTCTAATTTTTTTATCACTTCAGTATAAATGGTATTTGAAATTTCTTGTCTTATTGAAGAAGAACCGTGCCAGATGTGTACATTGAATCACACTTCCACACACAGAACAGCTACACTTGTGCTTTGTTGGCTTCGTAGGTTGGATAGTTGCTGGGGACTTAATTAATTAATTGTGTTAACGGAAATTTCATTTCATTCTTTGTTGTTGTTCTATGCAGTCAGATTGCGTACAAATACTAGTCAGGGCCAACCGTTTACGAGACTTCGTAACCGAACATACAGCTACGAAAAATAAAAATTATTTGCATTCTTTTTTTTATAATTAAGCCCCCATGCACGCTACGGCACATATTCACTTAGTGTAGTGAATCCCCTGAGGACATTAATAGCCGCACATAATTTCCAGTTTGTGACTTAGTGGCAAATTTGGCGGAAGTGCGTACGCAAATTGATCTAACCATGAACATGGATGTATGTCATTCTTAGAATTGCGAAAGATCTTAAATTTCCGAACAGTCAAAAAGTGTTTATAGTCAAAGTTTTCGCCTCGTGGCGACAAAGACCTACCGCGTCTGTCCCAGTCCCAATGTTGATTATTGTCAAGTTCGCGCGCCTGGCGCTCTCTTGTTCAAATGGTTCAAATGGCTCTGAGCACTATGGGACTCAACTGCTGAGGTCATTAGTCCCCTAGAACTTAGAACTAGTTAAACCTAACTAACCTAAGGACATCACAAACATCCATGCCCGAGGCAGGATTCGAACCTGCGACCGTAGCGGTCTTGCGGTTCCAGACTGCAGCGCCTTTAACCGCACGGCCACTTCGGCCGGCCGCTCTCTTGTTGCATCCCGTAAATGAAACAAATTATTTTCTTCAAACCCCTCTGGTATCTGTGATTCTAAATTTCTTTTGCTGTCTTTTCCTACGATTTCGCCTTCAATTTGTTTGACTTGCTTTTGTAATGCCTCAAATTCCATTTTCACGCGTTCATTAAATTTTCCCTGATTTTCAACATGCTTATTTATGTTCTGGTACTCTTCGGTTTCTGCAAATGGTAATGGAGCTGTATCATCCGAATCTCTGTCCCCATGTAGACTAAGATTTGTCAATTTATCTGAAATCTCCTCAACTCTTTCCGATAAGTCACCTATTTTTTCTTTCTGTTTATTTACGTCTTCCGTAAGTGTCGCGACTCGGGTTTCAGTATTAACACATTTGGTAGTTAACTGTTCATATTGTTGTGTTAGGTTATTTATTCTGTCATTTGGTACGGATTCCTCGATTCTCTCAAATATTTCTTCCTTATCGTGTGCACATTGTAAATTTAACTCTGAAAATTTCTGTACTATCACGCGATCTCTTTCCTCCAGTTCTCTATCCTGTTCCTATTGTCTGATTTCTATTGAAATTAATCTATTATTGTGAGCATTCAAAATCGGTTGTACTTCTTCTCTAATTTCTTTCTTTAATTCATATTTTATGTTGTTGAAAGATGTCCCTATTCGTGAGTCTAACCGTGTTTCCATTGTTTCCATCTATGTTTTAATTTCAGATCGTAACTGTGATCCCACTGTTTTTAATTCAGATCCCAACTGTGATCCCAGTGAGTCTAACCGTGTTTCCATTGTTCCCATATCAGTTTCTAAACGTGTTGCCAAAGTTCCCATCTCTGTTTTAATTGTTCCTATTTGTGATCCCAGTGAGTCTAACCGTGTTTCCATTGTTCCCATATCAGTTTTTAATTCAGATCGTAACTGCTCCATTGTTCCCATTTGTGAGTCTAACCGAGATCCCAAATTTAATATTGCACTCATCAACTGCTCCATGTTAACTGGCTCGAAACTTTTTTCGCCTCTAACATTTCCCGCAAAACCAACGTCTTCCGTCAAAGCTATAAAGCTATTTGTGTTCGATACTATTCCAGAATCTTCTGTCGTTAATCTCAGATTCTGAAAATTTTTTGATTGAGAAAAATTTTGAAATGGTTCCGGACTATTTTCCCGACTTATTAAATTGTTTTCCACTTCATTATTTATGATACTGTTTTCCTCTGTTGGCGAGTTCGCCATGTTAACAATTTCGTCATTCTCACTATCCATTATTTTTGCCTTTTTCATCGATCGCGTAATCATTTACAAAACATACAAAACTCGTCACTGTATGAAAATTACCATTAGAAGAATCCCAATTACCAAATCTACACATGCAATGTAGACTACAATTACTAAACTACAAATTACTACAACAATACTACTGTCTACTATTTTTACAATCAGAAGAATTCCAAGGGACGATCCGAAGCAGCGGTCGCCACGTGCATGGGGGCTTAATTATAAAAAAAAGAATGCAAATAATTTTTATTTTTCGTAGCTGTATGTTCGGTTGGCCCTGACTAGTATTTGAACGCAATCTGACTGCATAGAACAACAACAAAGAATGAATGAAATTTCCGTTAACACAATTAATTAATTAAGTCCCCAGCAACTATAAAACCTACGAAGCCAACAAAGCACAAGTGTAGCTGTTCTGTGTGTGGAAGTGTGATTCAACGTACACATCTGGCACGGTTCTTCTTCAATAAGACAAGAAATTTCAAATACCATTTATACTGAAGTGATAAAAAAAAATTAGAAATACTATAATTGCGCAAGAAAACCAGAATTACGCTCTAATACAAGAACACAAGCCAGATGCTTTGTTGACTGAACCTGTAATGACGCATTATTCAGGACATTGAAATAATGAGAAGAAAAAGGGAGTTTTGTTACCTTCATATATATTGACGAAAAGCACTCTGATCATTACAATATCTCCATTAGAACAACATCTGCTGCCTAGCCCATCAAACAACTGCATAAAACATGGAACAAGCACTCACTACTACGACATCTCGACCAGCACTCCCTACTACGACCTCTCGACAAGAACTGACTACTGCCACATCTCGACAAGAACTCTTCACCGCAACTTCTCAATAATCACTGCCAGTGGAGGCGGCGGAACAATACTCTCTAGCGCGATCTCTGGCGCTGTGGCTCAGTGCAGCCACCTTTCAGTGTTCATGAAATAATCATGAGCTATTCTGATTCATATTGTGCTGTATGAGAGCCTCCTTAGTTACTCAAATGTAGATGCATTCCTTGGCTCCTCATAATACGTAGGAAAAAAACATTAGATCCCCACCTAACACAACTTAGTCATATGCAGTAACTGCTTTCCCAAAACAAAATACCCTCAAACAAGTTAGCCCCCCCCCCCCCTCCAGGCATTTGCAAACTATGGTGTTGTGTAGATGGAGCCCAAATGTGTTTCTCAAGCTTTTTAATAATACGGTGCTTATAGATGACACATGTATCATTTACATGAATCTTACAATATGTCATTACAACAGACATTTTAACTTTGACCAGTTCCACTTTGAAGCAAGAGTGTATTAGTTTATTTTAAATAATAATGCATGATGGTAAATGTTAAACATTAAACTATGAGATAACGACACACGTCGCAGACGTTGAAGCACAGACGCGACTTACCTTCTGCAACACGCCGCAGATTCTCGTGGGTGGGAGGGACTTGGAGGAGTGCTTCAGAACTTGGTGTCTCCTCAGCCGTTCAAGATATCAGGTACATCACACGAGGACGGTTATGTGCGGGACACAACCTCACAATTTTTGTTAGTTTTTTAGTGAGGGGTTCGTCTATCCTGTTCCCGTCCTATGCCTGTGGGGTAATTGTTGTTTACAGAGTGAATTTAGCGATCTGTTGTAGATGTGCACACTAGCATTTTTCTGTCATTATTATTACAAGTATACTATAATCCTATACTGTCACACACGTCTAAGGTGTCTCTATAGTGACATCAGGACAGGAATAACGTACGGACGAGTTCCTTATGGACTTGGTGCGTATTTTTTGCAGTGTGCTATTTGTTTAACGTGGGGATATTGGTGTACATCGTGCTGTATAGTTGTGTAGGATATCGACATAATTGTTTAAATGTCGTACTGTAGTAATTGACCAGTCTCGTATTTATGTGCATGTCTTTGGGATACTGGTTGATAATCGACAAAATTGCACAAACTAGAATTAGCAATAGTGGAATGTGGTCATATGTCAGTGTACTTGCAGAAGGTTAAGCAAGAGTGTATTTGTTGTTAAATAATGCAGTGTGGAAACTGTTTAATGAAGGATATCGACGTTAAAATAATACGCTGTGGTAACTGTTAAACATTTAGGATATGTATCTACATATATATTTGAACCCCCCCCCACCGCCAAGAACCGTGGACCTTGCCGTTGGTGGGGAAGCTTGCGTGCCTCAGCGATAAAGATAGCCGTACCGTAGGTGCAACCACAATGGAGGGGTATCTGTTGAGAGGCCAGACAAACGAGTGGTTCCTGAAGAGGGGCAGCAGCCTTTTCAGTAGTTGCAGGGGCAACAGTCTGGATGATTGACTGATCTGGCCTTGTAACACCAACCAAAACAGCCTTGCTGTGCTGGTACTGCGAACGGCTGAAAGCAAGGGGAAACTACGGCCGCAATTTTTCCCGAAGGCATGCAGCTTTACTGTATGATTAAATGATAATGGCGTCCTCTTGGGTAATATATTCCAGAGGTAAAATAGTCCCCCATTCGGATCTCCGGGCGGGGACTACTCAAGAGGACGTCGTTATCAGCAGAAAGAAAACTGGCGTTCTACGGATTGGAGCGTGGAATGTCATATCCCTTAATCGGGCAGGTAGGTTAGAAAATTTAAAAAGGGAAATGGATAGGTTAAAGTTAGATACAGTGGGAATTAGTGAAGTTCGGTGGCAGGAGGAACAAGACTTCTGGTCAGGTGAATACACGGTTATAAATACAAAATCAAATAGCGGTAATGCAGGAGTCGGTTTAATAATGAATAAAAAAATTCGAGTGCGGGTAAGCTACTACAAACAGCATAGTGAACGCATTACTTTGGCCAAGATAGACACGAAGCCCACGGCTACTACAGTAGTACAAGATTATATGCGAACTAGCTCTGCAGATGACGAAGAAATTGAAGAAATGTATGATGAAATAAAAGAAATTATTCAGATAGTGAAGGGAGACGAAAATTTAATAGTCATGGGTGACTGGAATTCGGTAGTAGGTGAATATAGATTGGGGCTAAGAAATGAAAGAGGAAGCTAACACTTGGTTCAAGAATCATAAAAGAAGGTTGTATACATGGAAGAAGCCTTGAGATGCTGACAGGTTTCTGATAGATTACATAATGGTAAGACAGAGATTTAGGAACCAGGTTTTAAATTGTAAGACATTTCCAGGGGCAGATGTGGACTCTGATCACAATCTATTGGTTATGAACTGTAGATTAAAACTGAAGAAACTGCAAAAAGGTGGGAATTCAAGGAGATGGGACCTGGATAAACTGAAAGAACCAGAGGTTGTACAGAGTTTCAGGGAGAGCATAAGGGAACAATTGACAGGAATGTGGGAAAGAAATACAGTAGAAGAAGAATGGGTAGCTTTGAGAGATGAAGTAGTGAAGGCAGCAGAGGACCTAGTAGGTAAAAAGACGAGGGCTAGTAGAAATCCTTGGGTAACAGAAGAAATACTGAATTTAATTGACGAAAGGAGAAAATATAAAAACGCAGAAAATGAAGCAGGCAAAAAGGAATACAAACGTCTCAAAAACAAGATCGACAGGAAGTGCAAAATGGCTAAGCTGGGATGGCTAGAGGACAAATGTAAGGATGTAGAGGGTTATCTCACTAGGGGTAAGATAGATACTGCCTACAGGAAAATTAAAGAGACCTTTGGAGAAAAGAGAACCACTTGTATGAATATCAAGAGCTCAAATGGAAACCCAGTTCTAAGCAAAGAAGGGAAAGCAGAAAGGTGGAGGGAGTATATGGAGGGCCTATACAAGGGTAATGTACTTGAGGACAATACTATGAAAATGGAAGAGGATGTAGATGAAGATGAAATGGGAGATACGATACTGCGTGAAGAGTTTGACAGAGCACTGAAAGACCTGAGTCGAAACAAGGCCCCGGGAGTAGACAACATTCCATTAGAACTACTGACGGCCTTGGGAGAGCCAGTCCTGACAAAACTCTACCATCTAGTGAGCAAGATGTATGAGACAGGCGAAATACCCTCAGACTTCAAGAAGAATATAATTCCGATCCCAAAGAAAGCAGGTGCTGACAGATGTGAAAATTACCGAACAATCAGTTTAATAAGTCACGGATGTAAAATATTAACGCGTATTCTCTAAAGACGAATGGAAAAACTGGTAGAAGCCATCCTCGGGGAAGATCAGTGTGGATTCCGTAGAAATGTTGGAACATGTGAGGCAATACTGACCCTACGACTTATCTTAGAAGAAAGATTAAGGAAAGGCAAACCTACGTTTCTAGCATTTGTAGACTTAGAGAAAGCGTTTGACAATGTTGATTGGAATACTCTCTTTCAAAATATGAAGGTGGCAGGGGTAAAATACAGGGAGCAAAAGACTACTTACAATTTGTAAAGAAACCAGATGGCAGTTATAAGAGTCAAGGGGTATGAAAGGGAAGCAGTGGTTGGGAAGGGAGTGAGACAGGGTTGTAGCCTATCCCCGATGTTATTCAATCTGTATATTGAGCAAGCAGTGAAGGAAACAAAAGAAAAATTCGGAGTAGGTATGATGACATTGTAATTCTGTCGGAGACAGAAAAGGACTTGGAAGAGCAGGTGAACGGAATGGACAGTGTTATGAAAGGAGGGTATAAGATGAACATCAACAAAAGCAAAACGAGGATAATGGAATGTACTCGAATTAAGTCGGGTGATGCTGGGGGAATTAGATCAGGAAATGAGACACTTAAAGTAGTAGAGGAGTTTTGCTATTTGGGGAGCAAAATAACTGATGATGGTCGAAGTAGAGAGGATATCAAATGTAGACTGGCAATGGCAAGGAAAGCGTTTCTGAAGAAGAGAAATTTGTTAACATCGAGTATAGATTTAAGTGCCAGGAAGTCGTTTCTGAAAGTATTTGTATGGAGCGTAGCCATGTATGGAAGTGAAACATGGACGATAACTAGTTTGGACAAGTAGAGAATAGAAGCTTTCGAAATGTGGTGCTACAGAAGAATGCTGAAGATTAGATGGGTAGATCATATAACTAATGAGGAGGTATTGAATAGGATTGGGGATAAGAGAAGTTTGTGGCACAACTTAACTAAAGTCTATTCACCGAGAGCTGGGACGAAACATAAACAGTGTCACGTGAGCGACTACGCTCGTTTCCAGAGAAAGCATTCGGTGTTCACGTGATACGTAGGGGTGTGGAAAATCCTTTGCGCACGCTTTGCAGCTGGCGGCGTTTGGCTGGCTGCCGAGCTGTCACAGCGGACCGTGAGAAACCTGAGCAACAATGTACAAAATAAATTTAACAATAATGTCAAAATAATGTTAAACTGAGTTCATTCTGTCGAAGCAGATTTATTTTCATTCAGGTTGCCAACTAAACGCTCCATTGAAACACGATTAATTGTTAATATTAATAACAATACCAGTAATAATAATGATAAAGGACGAAACAAGGTTCAGTCTGTCGAACTTGAACTGTTTTCATTGAGTTTTATAACAAACCGCTCCTCTCTCTCCTCTATAATGCAGCCTAATTTCCACATTTGAGTTTCCAGTTTTTCTACGACATGGAGGACGCACTTGTTCCAATCCTCTGCAGTCACTGTTCTTACTGCTTCTTCTAGCAGTATTTTAACTTCCGACATTTTGTATGTTTTGTATTTCGCTACAACATAGCCTTTGATTCTGGCCCACACTAACCCGATGGCGTTTAATTCACAGTGGTACGGAGGAATTCTGAGAACAGTTTTCCCTGCATTCTTCGCTATTTCATCTACTGCGTATTCGTTGTGCGCTGTTCTGTGATTTTTAACTATAAAAGTTCTTTCTCAACATACCGTCTTCGAAATCGATGTTTTTAGATTTTAGCCACTCTGATATTTCGTGCTTATTGGATTTCGCATTGGCAACTGTTTCTTTTCTCCGAGAATGGTACGGCGCGTTATCAAGAACAATAACTGCATTTTCCTGAAGCTGAGGAAGAACATCTAGAAACCACTTCTCGAAGGTTTCGGCGCACATCTCCTCATGATAATCTCCACTTGTCTTGGATTCGAAAGTCCACAAACATCCTTCAACGAACCCTGCTTTGCTGCCAATGTGTGCGATAATCAGACGTTTCTTTTTACCTGATGGGCCCTTGTTTCCGGTGGATAACCCGGACAGAAACGCTTGTTTTGAGGAATGTATAGTGTCATTTTACCCAGACGTAACTTCGGCTATGTCCTGCGTTCACCCACGTCTCGTCCAAACAGTAAATGGGTCTGCCTTCATCTCTCAACCGTTTAATGGTTCGAAGATAAGGCCGCCTCCATAAAATGATGTCATCCCTGTCTATTAGCATGCTCTCGCGCCCACGTTGGACATATTTGAAATTCATTTTTCTCAGTAACTTATAAAATGTAGTTTCCAAAAATTGCCCTGATCTGCATCTTCGTTCACGACTGTAAGCACTTTGTCAATAGTTGGCAATTCGTTACGAAAAAACAAATTGTGGACTTTCCTTCGTATCGAATTTCTATCGAAGTCATCAACACTTTCAGAAAGTTTCTGTCGTAATTTTCCTTTCTTGGGAGACTTCAAAGAGTGTGTGGCCTTGTACTCATCACACGATACACTGAAGGACGTCCAACACCTGTAGCTGCAGCTGTTTTCGAAACAATGTCACTCATCGACTGCTCTGGATGTAACAGTTCCGTTCTATACATATTAAGCACCATGTGCTTCTAAGAAGAACTTAACGATTTCTTCTTTGCTCGCTTCTTTGGTGGACTCAGAACTGAGACGTCGACCTCGCTCGCTGAATCCGTGGATGACATAATGAGGACAGCCGTATGTGATGCTAATGAAATAAGTGAATATATAAAATAAGAAACCATGCGATGCTATTGGATGCGCACGTAAACAGTGAATGCTCATCGTGACTACAAACACATATACTTACTCTAATAATCAATAACTAGTCTTTCAAGCGTCTTTACAGATTAACTTAAGATATCCTGAAATCGCCGCTGTACAACACCCACTAACGAGCTCACACCTGCAACTGAGATGGCCACACTGACTGAGCGCTGCGCCTGCGAACCGCACAATGCATCGCTTATAAAGGGCAAACGGTTGCACCCATCGCATTCGAACAAACTACAAAATTAAATTCAAACCTTTCTGATACTTTTCTCGCTTACACCCCCACAAAAAAATTAAAAGGGGAAAAGTTTGTCGATTACTATATTTCGGATGATGATTTGGTAAAAGTTCTGCATCAGACGTGAGATTTTAATTTATTACTTCACTATTACTATAGGGCAGCAAATTTGCAGACGTCATCAACATATAGTATTGAAGGCAATTCTAAAATTATTTTGCTGTGCGACACACAGGAGATATGGTGTGATGTCCGCAGCTCGTGGTCGTGCGGTAGCGTTCTCGCTTCCCACGCCCGGGTTCCCGGGTTCGATTCCCGGCGGGGCCAGGGATTTTCTCTGCCTTGTGATGACTGGGTGTTGTGTGATGTCATTAGGTTAGTTAGGTTTAAGTAGTTCTAGGGGACTGATGACCATAGATGTTAAGTCCCATAGTGCTCAGAGCCATTTGAACCATTTTTGAGATATGGTGTGATAAATATAGAGTAACGCGAAAAAACTACTTTTCCTGAAAGCTTAAATATTTCTCTTTTTTAGTGACAATAAATTTTAATGTAATGTGAAAAAAGGTGTCGGGAGGTAGTTCTAGGATCACTTTATCATGTTCAGGTGCAAAATTATAAAGAAACACGACTTTCATTTTTTTTAATTTCTGACGCCCCTGCCTTGTACATCCCTCGAGGGCAGGGCTGTGGTCACGCGCCTTGCCGTGTTTACAGTACGTCTCTTGTTTCGGTGAACGGAGTATATAAGAAGGGATCGGTTGGTAGGACATGTTCTGAGACATCAAGGGATCACCAATTTAGCATTGGAGGGCAGCGTGGAGGGTAAAAATCGTAGAGGGAGACCAAGAGATGAATACACTAAACCGGTTCAGAAGAATGTAGGTTGCAGTAGGTACTGGGAGATGAAGAAGCTTGCACAGGATAGAGTAGCATGGAGAGCTGCATCAAACCAGTCTCAGGACTGAAGACCACAACAACAACAACAACATACATTTGAAAAATATTCCATTAGAATGGACATTTTTACTTTGACCAGTTCCAGTTTGAAGCAAGAGTGTATTTGTTTATTTTAAATAATAATGCATTATGGTAAATGTTAAACATTATACTATGAGATACCGACACACGTTGCAGACGTAACAGCATAGATGCGACTCACCTACTGCTGGGGGGTGCTCACATAAAAATGCAGTAAAATGATATGACATCATTCATTTACAGTAAGTTAGCCACATAATGTAATGTCAAAGTATCTTAGGTCGTAAATTATGATAATATTTGCCTCCATTTTCAAGTATGAAACTCTACCGCTTATGATCCTTCCACTTTTAGCATACAGATCTGGAATGTTAAAGCCAGGCACTTGTTCTAATAATAAAAGGGGAGAGGAAGAGGGGGAGCTAGTTGTTATTGGCCTAGAGAGGAAAAGGGACAGGGGATGGGTTTCTCTCCATCGTATTGGGCGAGATCAGTGGGGGAGGATGACCTTGAATGTACCATATACATGTGCTGGAGATGCTGGGATTCTCCTGGAGGAGGGGGGGGGGGGGAAGTGATGGATGAATGTAGGGATTCCCCCTGAGCTTGAAGACGCAAGACTACTGCCTCAGGTCATGGGCTGAGTTCCCAGAATTCTTATCAGTGAAATTTAAAATGGTGCTTGAAACCGTCATGCTATCCTACTAACAAATGCAGGGGTGCTGGGCTGACTTTCAGGCGCAGGCGCAAGGGAAAGGACAAGCGCAGTCCAAAAATTAGTTCAAATTCTTCTTGCAATATTATTTTAAAACTGGTATTTGCATGAACATGAACCTCAACTTTTTGTTTTTTTTCAGAAAACGTAGTTGTTCATAGCGATGTCAAAAAATTCTGTTGAATACCTCAATCATTTCACCTGTTTTCTTTTTTTAATCCTAGCATTTCATTAAATCGTAAGCCATATAGGAGTATTTTATGCAATTAAATAATAAACCTAAAGTGTTGCGTTATTGTGGGCTCAGCGGTAATGTGACAAACTACAAGAGTCTCATGTTGGATTCCCTGTCAGTTATAGGGTCTTTATCTGTCATTCATCACTACTTTCACCTATGGAAAAATTTTATAAAGTGAAAAATGGCAAGATGGGTCATGGTTCGGAATATGTGTTAAGCTGTAAGTAACCCTATAACTTGCTAGGCTTGTCAGTTCAAAGATCAGAGGAAGCAATAGCATACCGCCTCCGTTAGCGCCATGCCTAGCAAAGCGGTGTGGTGTTTAAACCAACCTTTGGTTCACTGACAGCTTAAGCTACATAAACTATAGAAAATTGCTCTAAATGCTATTTTTGTGTCTTAGCTGTCACAAACGTTCCCCTGCTGGGAGGCACACAAAAGACGTAGGAGTCCATAGAGACTAAATACTACTCTGACTGCACCAAAATTTTGCGTTCGATTGGGAAAGGCGGACCGACGGTAAAGCCACAACGATTAGCGGACATGACCCCACTGAAAGTACACTCATGCTCATAAATTAAGGATAATTGCAGACTACTGGGCCACACAACGTGGCACTACACAAAACTGGCGCTAATAGCATAGGCACATAGGGAAGACACACAACACAGATCTTTTTTAAGTCCACAGTATTCGTGATAAGTTGAGAAAACCGTCCCGAAACACATGTGCTACAAAACTCCACTGTTTCCTGGGCATGTACCCCGACATCAATACGGGATATGATCACCATGCACACATACACAGGCCGCACAATGGGTTGGCATACTCTGGATCAGGTGGTCGAGCAGCTGCTGGGGCATAGCCTCCCATTCTTGCACCCGTGCCTGTCGGATCTCTTGAAGTGTCCTAGGGGTTTGAAGATGTGCAAAGATACGTCGACCGAGAGCATCCCAGACGTGATCGATGGGATTTAGGTCTGGAGAACAGGCAGGCCACTCCATTCGCCTGATATCTTCTGTTTCAAGGTACTCCTCCACGATGGCAGCTCGGTGGGGCCATGCGTTACCATCCATCAGGAGGAAGGTGGGACCCACTGCACCCCCAAAAAGGCGGACATACCGCTGCAAAATGACGTCCCGATACACCTGAGCTGTCACAGTTCCTCTGTCAAAGACATGCAGTGGTGTACGTGTACCAATCATAATCCCACCCCACACCATCAGACCACGACCTCCATACAGGTCCCTTTCAAGGACATTAAGGGGTTGGTATCTGGTTCCTGGTTCACGCCAGATGAAAACCCGGCGAGAATCACTGTTCATACTATACCTGGACTCGTCCGTGAATATAACTTGGGACCATTGTTCCAATGACCATGTACTGTGTTCTTGACACCAGGCTTTACGAGCTAGCATGTGACCAGGGGTCAGTGTATTGCACCTTGCAGGTCTCTGGGCGAATAAACCATGTCTGTTCAGTCGTGTGTAGACTGTGTGTCTGGAGACAAATGTTCCAGTGGCTGCGGAAAGGTCCCGAGCAAGGCTACCTGCAGTACTCCGTGGACGTCTGCGGGCACTGACCGTGAGATATCGGTCTTGTTGTGGTGTTGTACACTGTGGACGTCCCGTAATGTAGCGCCTGGACACGTTTCCTGTCTGCTGGAATCGTTGTCATAATCTTGATATCACACTTTGTGGTACACAGAGGGCCCGTGCTGCGGCCTGCTGTGTTTGACCAGCCTCCAGTCGCCCTAGTATTCTACCCCTCATAACGTCAGCAATATGTGTTCTTTGAGCCATTTTCAACACACAGTCACCATTAGCACGTCTGAAAACGTCTGCACACTTACTCGCTGTGCCGTACTCTGACATGCAGCAACACACCTCTGCGTATGTGGACTGCTGCCAGTGCTACCGTGCGACGACTGAAGGTCAGATGCACCGCATGGTCATACCCCGAGGGGATTTAAACCCGCAATTTTGTGAAAGAACGAGTGTATGGTTATTGTGTGGCTGATTTAGCAGATGAGCGTGGCGGCACTTTTGCTAATGTGCGGCAGGAGAGCGAATATCGCATAAGCACAGTCCATACTAGCGATGCCGCCCACGTCGAGAGTTGTTAAAACTGAATTATTATTGCGCACTGTGAAAACCCCAACGTGATAAACGCAGTAGCTTCAGAAATATGCGTCTTTCTTTTTCGTCAGATCATTCTCGGACACCGTGTACGAGTTCTTGGACAAAACACATTCCTCTTTATATGTAGTCCCATTTGGCCAACGTTCTTTTCTCAGCTTGATCACACCGGACTGTTGTTCGCGCTGTTGTTAAACACTTTCATGATGTGAAGAGTTGGACTGCCGCACACATGAAAACAGAATTGAATTAACTTCACGCCGGCTCTGCACCATCTCTGACGCCCATTTACTTTTGTATTAATGAATTTAAACGTGGCTGGACAAACACCGAAGGACAAGCGGGCTCCGGCCGTGCAATTCAGGTCACCACAAAGGAAGCTATTGACAAAATCCATGATATGGTAATGCAAGTCTGTCGAATGAAAATTCGGTGAGACTGCTAAGACTGTAGGTATCTCAAGTGAGCGACTGGATAATACTCGGCACGGAGAATTGGCTATGATGAAGGTGTGTGCAAGGTGGATCCCACGATTACTCATAGTCGACCAAAAGCGTATCTGGCACAACGTTTCAACATAATGTTTGACGATCTTTAATCGCAACCCGCAAGACTTTTTGCACCGATTTGTGACTGTTGAATCGCAATCCCCAAGACTTTTTGCGCCGGTTTGTGACTGTTGATGAAACCTGGATCCATCGTTACACACTGGAGTCAGAACAGCAGTCAAAAGAATAAATAAAGGCTGGTGAAAGTGCACCAAAGAGGCAAAGAGCACTTTGTTAGCTGGTAAAGTGATGGCTGCTGTTTTTCTAGGATTCCCAAGGAATAAGCCTCATGTATTATTTGGATAAAGGCAGAACCACAGCCGGACGCTATTAGTTTCATTGTTGGATCGTTTGAAACTTATGCTGGCTGAAAAAAGACCAAGACTGACATCCAAAAAAAGTGCTATTTCACAAGGATAATGCACAATCCCACACATCAGCGATAACAATGGCGAAAGTGAATGAATTTGGCTTTGAATTGGTTTCTCATCCACCTTGTTCAACCCACTTAGCCCCAAGTGGCTTCTTCGTGTTCTCCAACTTGAAGCTCTGGCTCGCTGGGATGAAATTTTCATCAAATGAGGAAGTGATAGTTGCAGTCAACGAGTATTTTGCAGAGTTTGACACAACCGTATATTTGCGATGGGCTGAAAAAACCAGACCAAATGTATATATAAAGGAGATTATGTCGAGCAGTAAGGTGAGGTGTTTACGAAACCTTTTTCGTTTCTTTTTCAGGCCTTATCGAACCACTCTCATATGTTTGTTTAATACATAATGGCCGAGTGAACTATGTCTGTCCTCTGGGGCGCTGGTCGCGTGAGGCTGAGGAGGCCAGCACGGCGCTGAGTGTGGCTCTCCTGAACCCGTCACTTTCGCGTTTGCATGACAATTGCGGGATCCCGACCAACACCAGACAACAATCTCGATAAGCCGCAAACCTGCTGCTGTCGATAACAAAACTTGGTGTGCAAGTTTCTAGTTCTTACGCGAGGCATAACCCGATCTTCTCGCAAACAAGCGATATTCGGATGCGATTTCTGACTGATAACCCCTCTGTGTAATTTTCATATGTACGGAACATAGATGGCGTTACAGCACCCATCTTATGCGGTTGTGCTGAAATGCTGATCATCTGCACATCCAGAGTTTTCGCTTGTTGCATGTTCCGTCATGGTGGTGCAATTTTAATACCCAGAAGTGTATCTGCACAGGAGACACGTAGCATGACTGCATTAAAATGGAGTAAAAACAAACATATTTTGCAGATGATGCTGGCACTAGACTTACGCTATTACAGAATTTACACTAATACTAGCTGTTTCCGGACATACGTTGCTGTGGCTTAGAACGGTTAAATGAAAAGAATATGTACGGAATGGATATATGTTATAATCTCATTCCCTTAGTCTCAGTCCATTTCTTCATCCTTCTTCACACACACACACACACACACACACACACACACACACATATATATATATATATATATATATATATATATATATATATATATATATATATATATATATTCCAGTAATCTCTAAAAATCTGAAGAAAATCGGTCAAGTACTTTTGTAGACTTCTGGTGCTGCAACAATGTTTCCCGTTTACATATTACATAAATATATTATACCCACATAAAAAAAATGTTTTGCATCACCCGGTTCCCAGAGCTCCTGAATATAGACGTTGACTGTGGATATTGTATCACAGACACAGTCGCTTTGACTGTTCAGAGATGTCACTAAACTCGCCCATACATGTTACCAACCATGCATGAGCAGCACCTATTACACGGAGGGGGTCCGAAAGCCGATCAGTTCCAGTCATTCCACCAGGAAGGAGGTACACGGCTCTTGTTGTCTGTACTTCAACCATGCCTGGACCGACAATACCGCGGTTCGATCGCGCCCGCATTGTTACTTTGTGCCAAGAAGGGCTCTCAACAAGGGAAGTATCCACACGTCTCGGAGTGAACCAAAGCGATGTTGTTCGGACATTGAGGAGATACAGAGAGACAGGAACTGTCAATGACATGCCTCGCTCAGGCAGCCCAAAGGCTACTACTGCAGTGGATGACTGCTACCTACGGATTATGGCTCGGAGGATCCCTGACAGCGACGCCACCATGTTGAATAACGCTTCTCGTGTAGCCACAGGACGTCGTGTTACGATTCGAACTGTGCGCAACAGGCTGCGTGATGCGCAACTTCATTCCTGAAGTCCATGGCGAGGTTCATCTTTTGCAACCACGACACCATGCAACGCAGTACAGGTGGGCCCAACAACATGCCGAATGGACCGCTCAGGATTGGCATCACATTCTCTTCACCGATGACTGACGCATATGCCTTCAACAACACAATCGTCGGAGACATGTTTGGAGGCAACTCGATCAGGCTGAACGCCTTAGACACACTGTCCAGCGAGTGCAGCAAGGTGGAGTTTCCCTGCTGTTTTGGGGTGGCATTATGTGGGGCCGACGTACGCCGCTGGTGGCCATGGAAGGCGTCGTAACGTCTGTACGATACGTCAATGCCATTCTACGACCGATAGTGCAACCATATTGGCAGCACATTGGCGAGACATTCGTCTTCATGGACGACAATTCCCTCCACCATCGTGCACATCTTGTGAATGACTTCCTTCAGGATAACTACATTGCTCGACAAGAGCGGCCAGCATGTTCTACAGACATGAACCCTATCGAACATGCATAGGATAGATTGAAAATGGCTGTTCATGGACGACGTGACCCACCAACCACTCTGGGGGATCTAAGCCGAATCGCCGTTGAGGAGAGGGACAATCTGGACCAACAGTGCCTTGATGAACTTGTGGATAGTATGCCACGACGAATACAGGCATGCATCAGTGCAAGAGGACGTGCTACTGGGTATTAGATGTATCGGTGTGTTCAGTAATCTGGACTACCACCTCTGAACGTGTCGCTGTTTGGTGGTAGAACATGCAATGTGTGATTTTCATGACCAATAAAAAGGGCGGAAATGATGTTTATGTTGGACTATATTCCAATTTTCTTTACAGTTTCCGGAACTCTAGGAACCGAGGTGATGCAAAACTTTCTTTGATGTGTGTATACAGGGTGTTACAAAAAGGTATGGCCAAACTTTCAGGAAACATTCCTCACACACAAATAAAGAAAAGATGTCATGTGGACATGTGTCCCGAAACGCTTAATTTCCATGTTAGACCTCATTTTAGTTTCGTCAGTATGTACTGTACTTCCACGTTTCACCGCCAGTTGGCCCAATTGAAGGAAGGTAATGTTGACTTGATGTCATCAACACAGATTTTCTGTGAACGTTTGGGCAGGCATTGTTGGTGATGTCTTGATTGGGCCCATGTTCTTCCACCTACACTCAATGGAGCACGTTATCATGATTACATACGCGATACTCTACCTGTGCTGCTAGAACATGTGCCTTTACAAGCACGACACAAAATGTGGTTCATGCACGATGGAGCTCCTGCACATTTCAGTCGAAGTGTTCGTACGCTTCTCAACAACAGATTCGGTGACCGATGGATTGGTAGAGGCGGACCAATTCCATGGCCACCACGCTCTCCTGACCTCAACCCTCTTGACTTTCATTTATGGGAGCATTTGTAAGCTCTTGTCTACGCAACCCCGGTACCAAATGTAGAGACTCTTCGTGCTCGTATTGTGGACGGCTGTGATACAATACGCCATTCTCCAGGGCTGCATCAGCGCATCAGGGATTCCATGCGACGGAGGGTGGATGCATGTATCCTCGCTAACGGAGGGCATTTTGAACATTTCCTGTAACAAAGTGTCTGAAGTCACGCTGGTACGTTCTGTTGCTGCGTGTTTCCATTCCATGATTAATGTGATTTGAAGAGAAGTAATAAAATGAGCTCAACATGGAAAGTAAGCGTTTCCGGATACATGTCCACATAACATATTTTCTTTCTTTGTGTGTGAGGAATGTTTCCTGAAAGTTTGGCCGTAACTTTTTGGAACACCCTGTATATTAAAAGTATATAGCTCCGAGTGTTCAATACAGTAGTGTGTAAAAATTTGAAGTAAATCGGTCAAGAACTTCCCGAAATTTTTTGGGAATAACTTTTCCATATTATATATTACATATTTATTTATATGTTCTATGTATTACAAATAGGTCGCGTGGTCTAGGGCGCCTTGTCACGGTCCGCGCGGCTCCACCCGTCGGAGGTTCGAGTCCTCCCTCGGGCATCTGTGGGTGTGTTGTCCATAGCGTAAGTAAGTTTAAATTAGATTAAGTAGTGTGTAAGCTAGGGGACCGATGAACTAAGCAGTTTGGTCCCATAAGATCTTACCACAAACTAGACCACCGCGGCCGGCTCGAATACAACAATGCGTCCAAATTTCAAAGGAACCGTTGAAGACCTTTCGGAGATATACGATTCTGAACAAATGATTATTTACATTTTTATTTGTATACTCGTAGATGAGAAACACAAATTATCTTTGATAACAGCGCTATCTGTCTGTCACTATCACGCACACAAGTTATGTCTCTGCACCAACAGACGCGCGACTAAATTGACCAGCGCTACGTTCACTTTATGCCATTATAACGTAGGATTTAGGAGTACATGTCAGCAGGCCCGTCCCCATTACATGTTTATCGTCGAGGTAAGCGTCAAAGCACGGATAAGATAGCCCCCACGTCCCAGCGTGGGGCGTTCTCCGTGCAGGTACGGAACTATCCCGTACGACACGACGCTAGCGTGGTCAGTGTTGTGCAAGGGGCGGCATTACCGCGCGATTCTCAAAAGTTCTCCACTACTTTGCAGCGCCCCATGCTCCGTGAATACAAAGCGTCAGTTACAACTTTTGCTAATACCACATCCGTTACATCACACATGTGTAAAGGTTCTAGGAAAAGCTTACAACCTGGGGCTCCTAGTAAACGCGTTATTACCAACTTCTGTGCGGGGCTTCCCCGTACACACTTAAGCAAACCTCGAGCTGCTTCATTAACTTTTTGTTCTTGTTGATATCGATCACTTAACGCCTAGACACATGGGAAAAGTACGAATGGGAGTATTTGTCGACGGCTGTCCGCCTGCTTAGCTGTGTGGTAACGTGCTTGCCTCCCAAGCAAGCCCGGCCGGGGCGGATATTTTCTCCGCTCGGGGACTGGGTGTTGTGTTGTCCTCATTATCATTTCATCCTCATCACCAGCGCGCAAGTCGCCCAATGTGGCGTCCAATGAAGTAAGACTTGCACCTGGCGGCCGAGCTTCCCCGAATAGGGGCCTCCAGGCCAACGATGCCATACACTCATTTTATTACCATTTGTCGACGGCTGCCAGTTCGCTAGTGCTTTGAGTAGATGTCTTCAGCGCTCCCATAAGACCATACACACCGCTCTCACTGAGTAACATGATGCTGCAGTTTAGATACCAAAAGTTGACAAATATTGTGGGCTTCATACATCAGAAACAGGACTGTGTGCGCCTGACTGCACCTCGAAGCTGCACACGTCTATAAAACCACAGCGAAGTGTGGAAGACTGCAGGTCTTCTCTCAGTATAGAAACAAATGACAGAAGAAGTGTTAAGTGACATTTCTCGCACTGTAGATAGTGTGTTTATAAAAGAGAAAATCCTTTGTTACTACGACATTCCAACCGATTAGTACATCAAGAAGATAGTGCTTGATGATGAGGATGATCAAAGGGCGGAAATCTCTGTCTGTCGAGAAGGTAATAAACAATCCGTATTTCGTTCGCCGTAATGGATGCCTGAAAATTAGTAGTGTTAGAGCTTTCACAATATAGTCACAAGGAAATGATAGCCGCGACAGTGCTGCCTCAAGAGGCAAAGGTCTGTAAATCCATAGATCCATCCTATACACATGACTGCTTGTTGTTGCAGTACATCTATTAAAATTTCTGAGCAGAATTTTGTGCATGGTATTTGAGAGATGTTGAACACTATCCCTCTATCAACGACCATTTCATTCGAATGAAAAGTGGATTGAAAGGCGGGAGATTTCCTACGGAGGATGAAGTAAGAAGAATGGATACATCTACCAGGCACACTTGAAGAAAACGGGTGTATGTGTGCATTCGACAGGCTCAGAAACAAGATGAATGTAAAGTACGTTATTTTAATTACTCTGTACAAATTTGCCAGTTGTTAGGAAATCGAAAAGGGAAGGAGGTACCTTACATAACTTCGAATTTTCTGAACTTTTAGTATGTTATATATAGGATGTAGAATCCAAGTTTTCCATCTCGAGAACCCTTTGCTAACTGGGATGGGGGGGTGGGAGGCAGCGGGGCCGAAAATCGCCAAATTTTGGCAATTTACTCAGTTTTTTCTCCATAGGCATTTTCCCTAATTTCCAACGGCAAAGATCGCTTGGACTTTCCCTACAGAGCGTTAAATTTCATACAATTTGATTGTTTAATTGGCCCTTTGCACCGGATACTTGGCCCTTTGCACCAGATACTTACCAAGACACACAGATTCAAAGAAACAGCAAATTTCTCAAATCATCACAACCGTAAAAAAGTGCACCTCTTACCATTATATCTTTAATTTCACATCTCTAAAGGCATAATACCACATGTTTCTAATAGTTAATGTTTATCAATCCCAAGAACACCCCCCCCCCCACCTCCCATCCCAGTGTCAATGGGTCCCTCTACGTTTGTATAGGTGGGTGGCCTGCTGTGGCAATGTTCTTGGGAGACCAAAGTGGTCGTTTCCCTCCACCCTCGCACCACAACCCTCCATCACTGACTGGTGTGTTGTTGACAACCGGACTGGTCCTTCCATTGTGCTATGTACCCAGTACTTCCGCACGTGTACCCTAATGAAAATCTTCCTTAGAGTTGAATGGATGTGGTATGGAGCCTGAAGAAGCTTCAAGTGCACTACAAGATGAAGACATCTGATGAAGAATTACTGAGAGCTACCTCATCGTCGCTGTATAGCGACTATTGGGCTGTCTACATGGACTGTGCGTATCTTAGACCTCCCTCGCTTTTGTAAATAAATAGGAATGTTCACTGAGGTACGTTCAGGAACATTTGGACAACATGTAGATATGACGCCTTCATGTGTAACCATATTTCTCTTAACATCCGTCGTTCCTTGAGACTAAGTAGGTAGTGTCGCTTGGAACAGGTGATTCTGGACGTACCCCGATATAGCGAGCGGTGAGAACACGTAATGCAGACAGGAACATTGTCGAACATGATCTTTTTGGTGGTTCGGCTGTTACGGCGTTGGGAGGCATAATGTTGCATGGGCGTACATCCCTGCAAATTGTTTAACACTGTACACTCAGCGGTCATTTTTTATTGATTACAATGAGCGGCAGCATCCAACAGTGCAGGTGTGCAGGTGGGGTAACTTTTGAAAGGAAGGGGTATTCGGCGAATGGACCGGTCTGCTCGTTCCCCAGACTTCATCCCCATTGAGCACGTGTGGGATGTGACATGGAAACCTCTTGCAGCACACCCTAGTAAGAACAATGTCTCGCCTTTTGTAATGTTCAGTGGACCATCATGAATCACAGTGGCTTCGGTGTAATTATTGTCTTTTAACAAAAGTATGACTTCTGTTTGTCTCATTGCGAATTTCTTTGAGTTACCTTCTGTACTAAACTGTAGCAGTTCTTTCTAAGTGTTGTCTAATCTTGATCACGCGAAAGTTACTTTCGTCCTTAAGTTTTGCGCACCAGTGTATATGCATACATAAATCACATAATCATAGCATGATATGATTATTCCGAAGCATCGTCTTCGACGTACGCTAGAAAGTAGTGCATATAAGACAAGTCAGATTACGATAATAGAGGAAACCACTTACTCAGGAGAGACTATGTGTAAGATATTATACGAAATATTTGTCTTCTGCAATATATATACCGCCGATGATGGGAGAACGCCCGAAACTAGTCCAATAAAATAAACTACTATCAAAAAGCAGCTTACGTCAGATTTGTAGTTTTTAATATGACATATTTGCAGTATATACAAAACTAACACAATGTCTAGGCAAATACCTTACCTTGGGAACGGGTTAACGATAATTGGGAGGTTATGATCTGCGAAAAACACCTACATCATACAGATCTGTTGCGAAATAACATCTAACAGCTGGAATACCCAGATGCTGTGTATTTATTCAAACTCACAAAAAAATTTCATCTGTAATTAGCGACAAATTTACACGCAAACACCTTTATCATAACAACAGTCATTATTAATACAATATAGCAAACTTTTAAAATAATGACTCTCCTAAATTTTCTAAGGAATACTGGTTCAGTTCACCAGATAAAATATAATGACCCCCTTAAAAGAGCACAGCGGTTGCTTAGGAGCGGGTGCAGAAGTGGCACCTGTCGGTCATGTGAACCTCCACCGCTAACATAAGTCGCCAGACTAGCTTTTCCGCAAAACACCCCATTTTCACTACTGCAATATTGCATATACCTTTAGAGCAAAATATTAGATATCGCTACCGCAAATATAAGCTGTACTACAGCTTACCTTTAAAACTGGCAGCGTAGCGACACACTGCTTGCCCTAGTTAAACACTTCTCCTAGAGTGGGACACTTTACTCTACTTCTTGTATTTAACATTGTTCTCAATAATAGTATCCCCTCCACCATTTGTAATAGTTTTTATGAATTTCATTCTTTAAATGGTTAAAGTGAGAAGAAAAAGATGCACTTCGATATCACTATCAAGGCTCCATTCCCACTACCTGCATAAAGCAGCAACTTCCGACTGTGTACATGTTTGTTGTTTGTTAGTTTCATGTGCCATGGATCATTTGCGCGATAAATCACAATGATGTGCAACGAGTCATTTTACATGCAAAACATTTATAAGTTTTTTTGTATATATAAACACAATATACAACTTTCTAACTTGTGTAGCCCTGCCTACAGTAACTTCGGCCTGTGGACTTACAGTCAACGCACTATATTCAATCTAGCGCCATCTACAAGTTGCAATAGTCAATCACACAAGATGGGATACAATAAAGGTGGAGTTACAAACCTTACATACTATGTAATTAGGATATTACAGATACTAAAAATTTATCTTTTTGTTGGTAATGAAAAAGCATTTTTTTACGGTAAAGAAAATTAATTCTTCCGGAATTTCTTTTACGTTTTCATGCACTTCCTATCCAGACTAAGTCTTGACAGTGAAGTGCGATGTATGAGCCATGCAATAAGATGAGTCGACATGGAGACGTGACAGAATAGCAGAAAGAAGCTATCGTGTTTGGATGCCCTGTGACTAAAACACGAATGAAATTCCCTGATCTGTTGGTATATTAACGCGGACTGCCCACCATGTATACCAGTAACACGGCGTAAGGACAACAGTCATAAAAAGATCCTGTCATGGACAGGAGACGACAGTCTCTCCTTTTCAATGGCAATTGGTTTCAAACCCGACACGAACTGCTGCCGTTCGTGAATGCAGGTACATCTCAACATTTTCTCCGAAGGAACACTGCAAAGGCAATTGCGTGCAATGGACATTTGTAGCCGGGTACCTCGAGAAAGGCTACTGCTCATAGCTGCAAGTAAATCTCCACGTCTTCAGTAGACCAGACAGCACAGAAACCGGACAACAGTCGACTGAGTGCGAGTAGTGTGGTTCGACACATCACAACTGTGTGTCTTTTCATATGATGCAAGGTGTCGAGCACCAACGGTCCAAAGATGTGTTTAGCCCACAGTGTGTGGAAGCTATAGTTCAAATCAGAGGTAGATTGTGATTCCTCGGGGGTATTTTTCGTACCAGGACTTGGGACCACTCATACAGGTTACTCTGAACATGAACCAAGATATTTATTTCAGCAGTTTTTCACGAGGGAATTCTGTCATTTCTTACCAAACAGAATGGCACAACAGTCTTCGGGGTCGATTTAAACTTCGTAATTTATAATCCCACCACAACGCAAGAGCACATGTATCCCACACTAACCCGACCTATCGTGACACAGACTGTGTTCGACTGTTGCCCCTCAAGCACGTTCAGCGAATCCCTCACTCACTAAAAACATCTTGTGGTGTCGTCCGAAGAGTGAGGTCTCACGACGTAGCCACAAGCTAAAAGGCAGTCACTGCTAGATGGAGCCACGAACGAGACACGTCGACGAAGACACACCCTCAAGAGGTTTCGTACACACAGCTGATAGCAGCTTCATCGTGGTTCAGGTCCAGGAGCCAGCTAGTGTCATTTGTCAGAACAGTGTACCAAAGTTGTGCAGCATTATTATTCAAACAAAGACAGTTATCACTGTGACTTCTGAAATTTTCCCGGCGTATTTCTTCTTCTAATAATGGCAGAATGTCGACGGGATCCGGCTGCATACCCGGAAATTATTAGAAACAGTTATCACTGCTTTATGCGATTGTATCAAATTTATATCATCCCTCAAATGGATACGTATTTCTACAAAAACTAAGTAACTATCATTAAAGTGTTTTCTGAAACTGATCGAATGTCCATTATATGTTGTAGCACCTACTCGACGTCCTCCAGAAGTTAAATACTAAGAACTTTTGTCTAGGCTCGATACGACATATAAAACACCTGGTCACGTGTTGCCTGTTGTGGAAGAATAAGCGAACGGGACAGTCTAACATCACGCTCTTAACTACACCCCATTCCTCTTACATCACTCTCCCACTCCACTATCTACCCATCAATACAAGATGGCAGTGTAGCTCACTTGGGTGAAGATTACACCCACACTGCCTACATCAGTGTCGATGAGGGTCCATTAGTGCAGCTGACCTAGAAGCTTCTGGGTTCGAGACCTCCTTTTTAATTTTCACGAATTTCGACACAATTAATAAGCAAATAGTCACCATCATAGGACAGTTGGAGCGATAGTACACACCAGTAAAGAACTGCAATTAACAATGACACCCTTCCCGCGCCCGGGTTCGATTCCCGGCGGGGTCAGGGATTTTCTCTGCCTCGTGATGACTGGGTGTTGTGTGATGTCCTTAGGTTAGTTAGGGTTAAGTAGTTCTAAGTTCTAGGGGACTGATGACCGTAGATGTTAAGTCCCATGGTGCTCAGAGCCATTTGAGCCATTTAACAATGACACCACACACATAGACACACAAGCTTCGGTGTTATCCACACTCCCGTCTCCCACTTATGTCCCATCATCACGACAGTCATTTAAACAATTGCAGCAACAGTGCATGGCAGTAAACAGTTGCACATTCATCACGTTTAATAGAGCAATTGGGCTATAGGGTTCAGCAGCGTTACAGGAGACTACACACACGAGCTTAGTTATTACAGAGCACTGGCTGGCTCTGAGCACTATGGGACTTAACTTCTAAGGTCATTAGTCCCCTAGAATTATAACTCCTTAAACCTAACTAACCTAAGGACATCACACACATCCATGCCCGAGGCAGTATTCGAACCTGCGACCGTAGCGGTCGCGCGGTTCCAGACTGTAGCGCCTAGAACCGCTCGGCCACCACGGATGGCTTACAGAGCACTCTCATACGCCACAGATATTCCACCCCGCCCCCCTTTCTGTAAAAAATCTGGAGCTGTGTACACTACAACAAGCAGTTAGGCTAGGTGTGATGGCAGGAGAGTAGGATACTCATTTTAAACAACTGTGCAGTGTCCATTTTATTTTTAGGTAATTCATTGACGACAAGCATTGGTCACTGCACACATATACTTTGTAACACATAACTTTGTTTAAACAACTGATGTGACAGCAAACAGTGGCAAACAACTGCGGCATGCACACACACACACTGGTAACCGACTACATTAGTGGCTTCTGGAATTTAAAAAATTACAGCAGATCTATCTTAACACCAAACATATACAGCTGACATAGCGAACGCCCTGCTCACGCCTTCATGCTATATTTACTGAAGAAACAAAACTTACACATTGTACAGTTTCTCACATTTTTGGCGGCAGCTATATCTTTTCAACAAAAAGATGAACAATGAAATGTGCAGACTGACAGGGAGGTGAAATGAAACTCAAATCAGATGGTTCCTCATCTACACCCAACACCTAAAATAAAAACATAGAGAACAATGGAGGGCATATGTGACGTTTTATACTGACTTCTGCATCACATTTATTTGGGGTTGGTAGTATGCTTATTTTGAGTACCGAACACAGTACTGGTACGAAAGAAAAACAGCTAAACACCAACATGCACCATTGTGGATACATGCCGGTCTCCAGTTCCCACATGCCTCGATATCATCTTATCCATCGCCTAGTAGTGCACTCAGAACATACCATGCAAACTCCCTTCCTCCACAAAGCAAAGACACAGTCACAAATAGCTATTCATGACAACACTTGTGAATAAAATGGCTGACTCAGTGCTAGGTAGAGTACGTCTTGAATCACTTACTGTCATCAGCTATACCTGCAAAGACAACTCGCACTGTTGCACTGCCATGCTGTCATTAAATGCAGGAGAGCATCTAACACGATTGATAGATTTACAAGTGGAAGCAGAATGTAACCTTTTTTAATACTTTATTTAGTCTGTATGCTGCAAGTTTCTGCGCATAAGAAAGCAATCATAATTTACGTTACTGTTTGACCTTCCAGCAATACCAGATACATCCAAAAATATTGATTGTATGTCGACTGCCCATATCTGAACTCTTCATGCACCAGAGACAGATCTCCCTTCTAGACATCGGGAAGCAGTCACTGCCTAAGTGTTTCCGCATTGCAGAGAAGACCAATGATCTACAGTACCTGCTACTGCTCATTGCTTTTGCGAGTATAATGTGTTTTATCGATACTGAATGATTTTTACATGGAGAATGTGTACAAGTTATTTCAGAAAGAATAGTAAATGCTTTAGTCGTTGTTAGCATAGCCTAAATCGAGTAAAACATTCGATATAATAAGTACCCAATTTTTATTGGTTACAGAGATAGAGACAAATTTTCTTTTCATATGTTGGTTCTCCAGTTGCTGTAGGTTGTGTGTCGATTATTATTTTTGTTTCGAAGTTCAAGTTGTGCATTTATGCTTGAGTTTACATAGTTGAATTTTTCAACTGTGACTGTGCTTTTCTGGACAATCCTACAGCATCATTTAAGCATGCCACACGTATTTACAAATGTAAATGGTATTTGTGTATACGTTCCGCAACGCAAACGCTGCTGTTGCATGTAGAGAATATGGTAAACGATTTCCTAACCACACCACAGGGTACCAGATTCAAGAGTGGTCAGATGTCACATCACCTAAATCAGGCAGGGCAAAGCATGCCTCGCGAATCATACCCCTCCAGCGAGAGCTTTCCCCTCCAACTCGACTCTGGTGGACATCATAGCCCTGACACGGCCACGATGAAAGATTGTTAGTCGTCGTGGATCATAAGATCTGTAATACCGCCTCCCTATACGTAAAAGCCAAAAGACATACACTACCAAAACGTTGATCTTTATTTAGTTATTTGTCTCACACTCTTATACTTACATTATTGAGATATTTAAATATTTAGGTTGGATTTATTTTCGGTATTGAGAAGTTCTGCAGTTGGTTTACAGTTTGCATTGTGGTGAAACGGACTTGATGTTCCGGAGACTCATTCGACACTATTACGATGAGCAGATTTAATGTACTTCATTGAAGAAAATGTACTTTCACAACTGTATGCTAACACGAAAAAAGATCTTATTTTAATAGCGAAGTCTGTCATTTTTGCCGCGCGGGGTAACCGCGCGGGTATGGGTGTGTGTTGTCCTTAGTGTAAGTTAGTTTAAGTTAGATTAAGTAGTGGGTAAGCCTAGCCTAGGGACCGATGACCTCAGCAATTTGGTCCCATAGGAACTTACCACAAATTTCCAAACTTTCCGTGATTTTTGGGTGCCCATCTTGTGGCATAATTAAATGTAATGATGTTCAAAGAGCGCCTATCGCCTATATCATCTTCGTTTCCTGCAAAGTAAACTTGTAAAAACTTTGGCGTTTCATTTGGAAATGGTAACAATGACACAGTTTTACGATATATTCGTCCTTGGATTCTAAACACGTGATTAATTCCTTCCCCCTCGGTTATTGCTGTTGCCGCAAATGATGTCATTTGAAAGCACACGTTACAGCTTTTTTTTTTCTTCTCTCAAGTAATCCTTTGATATTAGTGTTTCGTCTTTCATATATTCAAAGAACTCTGAGGGAGGTAATTTTAGTGCTGACAATGTAATTTTACCATGTGGGCAGCATATACTTGCTGTTTCTCGTCTAAATTTTTTCGCCTTGAAATATTGAAATAGTTGTCCATTCTCCCGATTGCTATACTCGGATGTTCATTATATTTTGAAGTTGTATCGTAATGAAAAAGTGAAATAACATTATTGCATCAAATTTCGTTTTAAGCTTGGCGATTCTCAAGTTGAAACAATCCGCAAGATTCGACAAGTGTTTGAGGTAGAAGAAATGGGTATCATGCAGGTAAAGGAAAGGTGCAACCGCTTCATGGATGACCGCTCATCCGCTCATCAGTGAACAGTGAAGTACGTTCAGGTAGACGCTCAATATCCGCAAATGAGGGTGTCATTGATAACGGAAGGACCTTGGTGATTCCGGATAGACGAATCACGGTTAGAGAACTTGCATACGACGTTAAAATTAGTATTGGATCCATTCACTCCATTTTAACGGAACATTTGGACCTCAGGAGGATCCCAGCAAAATTTATGACGAAGCTGTTAACAACTGAGCAGAAAAAAACTTCGTTCGGAGATCACACAGGGTATGCTGGATACTGTGAACAGTAATCTCAACTGTCTTAAGACAGTGATCACTGGTGATGAGTCCTGTGTTTATGGCTACGACCCAGAAACAAAGTTTCGGCCATTGCAATGGAAGCATCCACCATTCTTGAGACCAAAAAAAACGACGCAGGTCCATAGAAATGCACGCTCCTGAAGGTACTACTGTCAATAAAGAGTACTACCACGAGGTTCTGCGCAGCCTTCGTGAAGTATTGAGACGCAAACGGCCACTCTTGAGGCCACAGGGCAGTAGGCACCTCCACCACAATAACGCAGCTGCTCATCGTTCTCAATTAACTCAGAATTTTTTAGCCAAACACAGCACGGCTGTGGTTTGTCAGGCTCCCTATTCCCCTGAACCAGCAATGAGTGACTTCTGGCTTGTTCTACTCGTACATATGATAGAAGTTTTCATACAGCAATGAGAAAGTCTTCCAGGCACCTGTGTATCGCTAGCTTAATGATACCAGTCTCGTCTCGTCACGTAATGGGTCTACTATCTGTCAGTTAAAATCCGCTGGAGGAGTGTTATATCTAATATTTCACGTGTTCTTTAATCCAGTTCAAAATTGCCACAACAAAAATTCAGTGATATACGTACTAAGTGTTCATGTAGTAGACTGACTCAATAATCAGTTGATAATCTTCAACTTTCTGCTAGACTATGACAGGCTTCAATTATTATTTTATACAACTTTTATTGTTAATTATTATTATTTGCAGGTTCAGAAGCATCTCATTTGGGCGCACTAACACCAAAAAAATTGTCATTTAGTATATCATACCTGCCAGTAGAAGTGAACCCTTTGATGTACAGTCAAAACACCATCACTTCCACTGTGGAAAATTAGCTTCACATCATAGTAAAGAATATGTATAATATTCCTAATTTAGAATATGTATAATGTTCCTTGAAAGAAAAAAGCTTTTATCCATAAACCAACACAGATTTATACAACACTGCCCTTGGAAAACTCAGATAGGGCTTTTCTGAGACCCATGGGCGAAGGAAACACACAGATTCCATAGTCCTAGATTTCCGGGCAAAGTTTGACAGAGTGGCACACTGCAGGCTGTTAACAAAGTTCGGAGCCTACGAATAGGTTCCCAAATTTGTAAGTGGCTTGAAGACTTTCTAAGTAGCAGAACTCGCACGTTATCCTGGGCGGCAAGTGTTCATCGTAGTATCATCAGGTGTATCCCAGGGAAGTGTAATAGGACCGCTCTTGTTCTCTTCATATTCGTGTCCAAAATTAAAGCAACAAATGTAAATTTTGCAAGGTGGCGTTTATTGTGCCACAAAACAGTAGAAACAGGTGACAGCAAAGTAGAAACAATGTAAAGAATACAGAACGTAATCAACTGCAACATGCATAACGGTAGACAAAAATGTTCTTCCTCGTTTTTCCAAATTAACGGATTTGCACACACATTCTGAGAATTGGTTAATGCTCAGTATGGATTGTGACCACCTCTGGCACCAATATAGGCTGACAACGACGAGACATGCTCTGAATGATATCATCAATCTCATGTTGAGGCAATGACGCCCATTCTTCCTGCAGAGCTGCTCACAAATCTTGAAGAGTGGCTGGCGGATGCTGACGTGATGCAACCCATCTCTCTAGTGCACCCCAGACATGCTCTGTGGGATTCAAACCGGGAGGACGAGCAGGCCATAACATGCGTCCAATATCTTCTGTTTCCATAAAACATCAACCACCTGCGCTCAATGAGGTCGAGCATTATCGCCCATTAATACGAAGTCTGGGCCCACAGCACCTCGCAACAATCGCGCCTGTGATCCCAAGATCTCCTCGTAGTACCTGACACTTGTTAAATCTTGCTGATTCACCAGTGCAACTTCATGAAAATGCGTTCATAATAGGCAACATCATTCCTGCACGCTCCATTACGGATCCTCCTCGATACCGGTCTGTTTCCACAGTATTTGGGTCCCGAAATCATGCTTCCTTCAGATGCGAATCCGTCGAGAATCACTCTCCAGACAAAATCGAGACTCATCTTCGCAAAAAACATTGCCCCACCGTTCGACCGCCCAGGTGGCATGCTGACGACTCCACTCTAGACGTTCCCTTCTGTAAAGACGCGTCAGCCGGCCGCTGTGGACGAGCGGTTCTAGGCGCTTCAGTCCGGAACCGCGCTGCTGCTACGGTCGCAGGTTCGAATCCTGCCTCGGGCATGGATGTGTGTGATGTCCTTAGGTTAGTTAGGTTTCAGTAGTTCTAAGTCTAGAGGACTGATGACCTCAGATGTTAAGTCCCACAGTGCTCAGAGCCATTTTTTGAAAGAAGCGTCAGAGGTACACACACAGCAGATCTCCGACAATAAAGGACACTTTGCCGAAGCGTTCTGGACGCTGATTGCCTCGGTACAACTCATCCAGTGAATGCTGCGAGGTCAGATTCCAGTTGCTGTGCCCTTGCAGCCAAATAACAGTCTTCTTTTTATGATATAAGATGTGGTCGGCCCCGCCATAGTCTCTGCGATACAGTTTCGGTCTCTTTAAACTGTCACCACATCCGAGAAACAACATAACAAGTCACATTAAGCCATCAAGCCACATCAGTTTGCGACTGTCCTGCTTCCACTCTTCCTATGGTCCTCCACTGCAGAGAGTCTGTAGGCGTCTTCTCTGTGCCATACTGCACCGTCTGTGACTGTGCACACAGCGATTGTGGATGTGGGACTAACCTGCAAATACCACCCCGCTTGATAAATGCCCTGACGTCATTGCTGGCGTGGTTGTCCGTTGATCGGAATGTCGTCTTCCGTGCAGAACACGGTCGTAACGACATCAGTTGACAGATTGTATGATTATATCGTGAATTGGACACAGGACGGGGAAATAGCAGTTCGTTGCTTTAATTTTGGACACCAGTGTACAGTTTGTCCACGATAAGTTGACGACTGGCGCGGTGGCTGTCGGGATCGACCGTGCCCACGCATTACGGCTGCCGACGGAAAGGCGGCGTCGGGTGCTTACAGCAGTCCTGGCACCATTGCCCGCGTTTTGTGCGTAACACGAAATCGCAGGCGGAACTCACGGAAATATTGACCACTTATATGACGAGAGTGTTACCTACAACTTATTTATCATTTATTTATCGTAAATAATGAAAAATGAAAGTAGATGAATGTGCAGCTTACGACACTATGAATCGGAAGTCAAAAACTTATTTTTGGAATCTGTTTGCACACTGCATTTATTAAAAACAGCACAACAAAAATGTTTACAAAGAGTAATTAACTGTTCCTGAAAGAACTGTCAAAATGATGTCCACTAAAGATCACTGTCATTAGTGTTTGATTCAAGATCATCATCTTCATCATCATCAACATAGCTTGAGAAGGTGGTATTGATGAGAAGTTAATCGATTGCCGTTGCCATTATTCCATCTCGTGTCCAATACTCTTGCTCCAGATGCTGCATTTACCTGCAGTAACCTTGTCAGTCCTGTGCAGTAACTTAAAGGAAAGCAGCGTTAACGAATTTCTGCAATCTTTCTTTGACACGTCACCAGTGACATTGTTCTCCCTGAAATGGTATTGCTTTTTTTTTGTTTTTTTTTTTTTGGCCATTCGAGTGCCATCGGATTTAGATCGCAGTTGTAGGGCGCTGAACGGACTATACTATAGCCTCCGCTCCCAGCCATTTTATCCACAACGTACACTGTCAAGGCAGATTTGTTTTATTTTATTTTAGACAACAGTTCAGTCTTCCTCACTGAGACGTTGGAGTCGATTTGCTTGTCTCGCAACAAGTCTTAACATCGTAATACTGAAATCGTACTTATTACACATTCTGTCGAACTTCCTCCTGTGGTACTGCGCATTATCCACAAATTCACAGAACTGGGTTGAATATAGGAACCACCATATCTGGACACCCCCCTCCCACCCCCCTTCATCGACACCCGGTAGTTTCGTCAACATCAGGAAATTCGCAAGTTAGTGAAAGCAGTTTCGTTCATGAAACTTCCTGACAAACTAAATCTGTGTACCCGGCCGGTTTATCAGATTCGAGTCCTGGGTGGCAAACTGTTTCAATTTGTCAGGAAGTTTCAAATCGGCGTACACTCTGCTGCAGGGCGAAAATCCGTTCTTGCATCTTGCTACAAGTACTTGCCGAATTTGTCATTTTGTGGAAGTTTTCCCCAAACTTTCAGAAGTTGCATGTGTTCAGTACCGATGCGAAAATGGCAGTGTCGAAAATGAGATTGGCAAAAAGACAGATGTACCGAAACAAATGTACCATTGGAACACTTAAACAAATATAATTGGCGCTACTAGTCAATGAAGTGCGAAATGAGTTTATCAGTTTGTTTCACCAGAATGGCAGTACAGACGTCTTTAAATTTTAGCTGATTTTTTAAATCTTACCAATACATGACTACATTACATTTATGATAAAATTAGTAAACACTGCTTGCAAAAATCGAAGAGTAATTAAAAGACAGTCTCTTGGTGAGATACCGCGCCGCTTTTTTGTTTCCTGTTATCAAATATTTAATTATACAAAACAGATGTTCGAAATTTGCATATGACATCCTCAAAGATTTTAATCTACGTGAAACGCTCTGATTTTAATTAATTGAATAATGTTTTTATTTTTATGTTTCGTCACGATTTTCATTCATTAGTAACAATGCAACAACAGTGAAGACTGCTTTGCTTTCTAAGAAAAACTGCACTTCTGCAACAAGTAATTGCACGAACTTTCTGAAATAAACTTGCCCCAGTGACTCGAGCAAGTAAACGTCAGTAAGATTTTGTTATTCCGTAAACACCTCAGCAATTGTTACAGAAGTTATTCGTTAGTGGACACAAGCCTCTTCATAATACTTCGTGTCCAGGGGCAGCTTTACGTTGGCAGCACTCGCAGACAAATGAATAGCTTTCAAGCGGTGCCGATTTCCTCCGCTTCTGGCAGCACTAGAGCAATCGTCGTGTTACCGTTTCCAAACAGGACGAGCAGCAGTCTGCGACTATTTACTGATGATGCTCTTGAGTGCAGGACAGTGTTGTCCTTCAGGTGGCTGTAGGAAGATACAAGAGGACTAGAACAGAATTTCTCTTTGCTTTCATGAATGGAAGCTTGCTCGAAATGTCGAAAAATGTAAATTTTAGGGAAGGCGAATGTCGACTTCGGTTTACTGGTAGAATTGTAGGTAAAGTGTAGCTCATCTGTAAAGAGGACCATGTAGAGAACACTCGTTGTTGTTGTGGTCTTCAGTCCTGAGACTGGTTTGCTGCAGCTCTCCTTGCTACTCTATCCTATGCAAGCTTCTTCATCTCCCACTACCTACTGCAGCCTACATCCCTCTGAATCTGCTTAATGTATTCATCTCTGGGTCTCCCTCTACGATTTTTACCCTCCACGTTGCCCTCCAATACTAAATTGGTGATCCCTCGATGTCTCAGAACATGTCCAACCAACCGATCCCTTCTTCTAGTCAAGTTGTGCCACAAGGTTCTCTTCTCCGCAATTCTATTCGATACCTCCTCATTAGTTATGTGATCTACCCATCTAATCTTCAGCATTCTTCTGTAGCACCACATTTCGAAAGCTTCTATTCTCTTCTTGTCTAAACTATTTATCGTCCACATTTCACTTCCATATTTGGCTACACTCCATACAAATACTTTCAGAAACGTCTTCCTGGCATTTAAATCTATACTCGATGTTAACAAATTTTTCTTCTTCAGAAACGCTTTCCTTGCCATTGCCAGTCTACATTTTACATCCTCTCTACTTCGACCATCATCAGTTATTTTGCTCCCCAAATAGCAAAACTCCTTTACTACTTTAAGTGTCTCATTTCCTAATCTAATTCCCTCAGCATCACCCAACTTAATTCGACTACATTCCATTATCCTTGTTTTGCTTTTTTGATGTTCATCTTATACCCTCCTTTCAAGACACTGTCCATCCTGTTCAACTGCTCTTCCAAGTCCTTTGCTGTCTCTGACAGAATTACAATGTCATCAGCGAACCTCAAAGTTTTTATTTCTTCTCCATGAATTTTAAGACCTACTCCGAACTTTTCTTTTGTTTCCTTTATTGCTTGCTCAATATACAGATTGAATAACATGGGGGATAGGCTACAACTCTGTCTCACTCCCTTCCCAACCACTGCTTCCCTTTCATACCCCTTGACTCTTATAACTGCCATCTGGTTTCTGTACAAATGGTAAATAGCCTTTCGCTCCCTGTATTTTACCCCTGCCACCTTCAGAATTTGAAAGAGAGTAATCCAATCAACATTGTCAAAAGCTTTCTCTAAGTCTACAAATGCTAGAAACGTAGGTTTGCCTTTCCTTAATCTTTCTTCTAAGATAAGTCGTAGGGTCAGTATTGCCTCACATGTTCCAACATTTCTACGGAATCCACACTGATCTTCCCCGAGGTCGGCTTCTATCAGTTTTTCCATTCGTCTGTAAAGATTCGCGTTAGTATTTTGCAGCTGTGACTTATTAAACTGATAGTTCGGTAATTTTCACATCTGTCAACACCTGCTTTCTTTGGGATTGGAATTATTATATTCTTCTTGAAGTATGAGGGTATTTCGCCTGTCTCATACATCTTGCTCACTAGATGGTAGAGTTTTGTCAGGACTGGCTCTCTCATGGCTGTCAGTAGTTCTAATGGAATGTTGTCTACTCCGGGGGCCTTGTTTCGACTCAGGTCTTTCAGTGCTCTGTCAAACTCTTCACGCAGTATCGTATCTCCCATTTCATCTTCATCTACATCCTCTTCCATTTCCATAATATTGTCCTCAAGTACATCACCCTTGTATAGACCCTCTATATACTCCTTCCACCTTTCTGCTTTCCCTTCTTTGCTTAGAACTGGGTTTCCATCAAAGCTCTTGATATCCATGCAAGTGGTTCTCCTTTCTCCAAATGTCTCTTTAATTTTCCTGTAGGCAGTATCTATCTTACGCCTAGTGAGATAAGCCTCTACATCCTTACATTTGTCCTCTAGCCATCCCAGCTTAGCCATTTTGCACTTCCTGTCGATATCAGTTTTGAGACGTTTGTATTCCTTTTTGCCTGCTTCATTTACTGCATTTTTATATTTTCTCCTTTCAATATTTCTTCTGTTACTCAAGGGTTTCTACTAGCCCTCGTCTTTTTACCTATTTGATCCTCTGCTGCCTTCACTATTTCATCCCTCAAAGCTACCCATTCGTCTTCTACTGTATTTCTTTCCCCCATTCCTGTCAATCGTTCCCTTATGCTCTTCCTGAAACTCTGTACAACCTCTGGTTCTTTCAGTTTACCCAGGTCCCATCTCCTTAAATTCCCACCTTTTTGCAGTTTCTTCAGTTTTAATCTACAATTCATAACCAATAGATTGTGGTCAGAGTCCACATCTCCCCGTGGAAATGTCTCATAGTTTAAAACCTGGTTCCTAAATCTCTGTCTTACCATTATATAATCTATCTGATACCTTTTAGTATCTCCAGGGTTCTTCCATGTATACAACCTTCTTTCATGATTCTTAAACCAAGTGTTAGTTATGATTAAGTTATGCTCTGCGCAAAATTCTACCAGGCGGCTTCCTCTTTCATTTCTTAGCCCCAATCCATATTCACCTACTATGTTTCCTTCTCTACCTTTTCCCACTCTTGAATTCCAGTCACCCATGACTTAAATTTTCGTCTCCCTTCACTACCTGAATAATTTCTTTTATCTCATCATACATTTCTTCAATTTCTTCTCATCTGCAGAGCTAGTTGGCACATAAACTTGTACTACTGTAGTAGGCGTGGGCTTCGTGTCTCTCTTGGCCACAATAATGCGTTCACTATGCTGTTTTTAGTAGCTTACCCGTACTCCTATTGTTTGATTCATTATTAAACCTACTCCTGCATTATCCCTATTTGATTTTGTATTTATAACTCTGTATTCACCTGACCAAAAGTCTTGTTCCTCCTGCCACCGAACTTCACTAATTCCGACTATATCTAACTTTAACCTATCCATTTCCCTTTTTAAATTTTCTAACCTACCTGCCCGATTAAGGGATCTGACATTCCACGCTCCGATCCGTAGAACGCCAGTTTTCTTTCTCCTGATAACAACGTCCTCTTGAGTAGTCCCCGCCCGGAGATCCGAATGGGGGACTATTTTACCTCCGGAATATTTTACCCAAGAGGACGCCATCATAATTTAATCACACAGTAATGCTGCATGCCCTCGGGAAAAATTACAGCTGTAGTTTCCCCTTGCTTTCAGCCGTTCGCAGTACCAGAACAGCAAGGCCATTTTGGTTAGTGTTACAATGCCAGATCAGTCAATCATCCAGACTGTTGCCCCTGCAACTACTGAAAAGGCTGCTGCCCCTCTTCAGGAACCACACGTTTGTCTGGCCTCTCAACAGATACCCCTCCGTTGTGGTTGTACCTGCGGTACGGCTATCTGTATCGTTGAGGCACGCAAGCCTCCCCACCAACGGCAAGGTCCATGGTTTATGGGTGGGGAGAGAACACTCGCGCAACCCATTTTTGAGCACTGCGCAACTGTTAGAGATCCGCGAAACGCTATAGAGAATAGAGAACCAGCATTTGCGACAGACTGCAGAAAGATGTTGCTGCCGCCATAATTCATATCACGTGCGAACAAGAGAAATTAGATGTTGTACGGAAGCAGATAGATAGTCTTTTTTCCACGTTCCGTATGGAGATCAGAGGAGTATGTACGTAAATGATCATGTAGGTACAGTTCAGTGGTAGGCATCATTGACAGATATCTGCTGAGCCACAAGAATGTGTCTATTTAGTCATGAAAAACACACGCAATTTAACCTGAAGCTGAATCTGGTACTCTCCTCATGATAAGTATAGATGTTGAGCTCTCACCTGCAAAGACCACCGACAGAACACTTTCTATTTAATTACTGTGAAATGACAATAAATAAGAGTATCCATTAGCATAAAAATAATTACATCTTTTTGAAACAGAGTGCCTACAAGGCCAACTTCGTGTGATTTTTGTAGATTTTTCTTCTCTTGTGTGTTCCCAGTGAAAATGGAAAAACTGACATGTTGCATCCAGTTCGCTTCAGGGCAGCGATTGCCGACGGCCAATTTTTGTGCTGCTATTCTAGGACAGTTCATTAATCCGTCTAAACATTTTTTTACAGTACGGTTTTATTCTCATATCTCACATATTTCTAAGGTGGCCTAAGCCCTAACGCATTAATGTATATGTTTAATCTCCATTAAGGGTGTGACCCATGGGGAACCTTGTAATAAAAGTGCTACTATTAGGTTGGTGCGTAAGTTCGTAGCGTTTTTATTTTGCATGTTGGTATTCCGGTTACTGTGGGTTTATTTATCGACTGTAATTTTTATTTGTAGTTCATTGTTGCTATTTGAGTTTACAAATTGCCATTTGGTGATATTTATCTTTGTACTAACATAAGGAAAAGAAAGGAATGGTTGAGCCCACACGAAGCAGTAACCCCCCCGGTTCAAAGACCTGGGCGCATCCACAAAAGTTAATGCTATGCATCTTGTGGAACAGCGGCGGTGCGATGTACTACGAATTGCTTCCCCGTGGTGTAACCATCACTCCTGACTTTTATTGTCAACTTCTAAAACGTTCTGCAGAAGCAATCCAAGAACGACGAGGAAGACTGTGTGAAGTGCTGTTACTGCACGACAATGCCCGCCTGCATTCTGCTAGATTGACGAAAAACGCTATAAAGGAGTTGAGTTGAGAAGTCATTCCGCATTCACCTTATTTACCTGATCCTGCGCCCTCAGATTTTCACCTTTCCCGATCTCTTTCGAACAACCTTCAATGATCTTCCTTTCCAGATGAAAATGTGCTCCGAACATGTTTCGACGAGTTCTTCGCCTCAAAACCACATAATTTCTATAAGCGGGGAGTCTAAAAGTTACCGTAGCGTTGGCAGACTGTTGTAGGACGCTATGTTACTGATGGCTAAAGTCTCTGTTACGTGTATCTGCCGTGTTTATTAAACGTATGGAAAAAGGCTACGAAATTATGTACCAACCTAAATATACGGCGCACTCTTGCATGCATTTCGGGTCTTTTGTTAGAAACACTCAGGTAAATACTGTTTGTCAAGTTAGCTGCAAGGTCCATTACCAACATTTCCCACCGTGACGACATTAAAAAGAAAAATTGTTGTAGTGATCTACATTACACAAAGGCTCTGCTGTTAACTGTACAGACAATTAATACCGATACCTGTGCAAATATTGTTGCGTCGGAGAATCAGTAAGCAGTTTTATTTCCAAACATTACATAATTTTAGAAACATCACATGACCTCTTCCTAGATTGTTGGTAACAAGAATGTGATCCTATACAAATATTACTGCCTGAACAACAATGTAAGTTTGTCCCCGACCTGAAACACGACGGTGACAATATTAGCCGTTATCAGTTTCATTCGGATCTGTGCAAGAGCGCATTACAAGTAGTTCCACAGAAACCTCGTACCTTGAAATCTCATCAGCCTTTTGGTGAGATAAATACGAACTACATGTGTATCAGTTTCTTAGGTTTTTTTAGTAAAAATTTTACTGACCTGGATAAAACTGAAATACAGTTCAATCACAAGGTCGTTGAGCGTAGAGATATAATTACTTTGTTACATTTTGGAAATAACGTTTATTTTCCAAATTTCTTAAGTCAGTGTGCTTAACCACCAAAATGATCCAGAGACTGAAGCGGGCTCGTTCGTGTGACGTCTCATCACACCATTTTCGTAGCTCTATTTTATGGTGCTCTCTGAACTGACACATGGGCACCCTTAACCGCTCCGTAAAAGTAACGTGACATCATTACAAACAATACCGGTCATAAGTAAAGCATTTTCTCGTTACACGCATTATAAAGATTAATCTCGTGGAGGTATGTACCGTCTATGCAACTAAATGAAGGCAGTTTTATTGCCATATTCGTTTCGCTTCTTTTATTTGGGAAGCATCATCAGTGACCTGAAATACATGTTTCTTTTGATACACACAATTAACATATTATGTGATAAATATAATAAGCCGTTACATTACATTTTGTCGAGTTTTTCTTTTGCTTTTTAGGTTAGAAGGTACTTTGTAGCACAAGTTCCGTATTGTGAATGTATCGTTCAGTGTTACTTACAATTTCCAGCGCTGCTAACACATGTGTGTGGTCCTGGAGATGTATTTGTTAGTCTTCACACTCCAGCTGGCCGATTCCTGGCGTTCTTCCATCCATATTCGTTACATCGCATGTAAGAAAGTCAGGAATCGGCCAGATGGAGTATGAAGACTAACAAATACATCTCCAGGACCACACACGTGTTAACAGCGCTGGAAATCGTATAACACCGAATGAACTTGTGCTACAAAAGTTGCTTGTAACCTAAAAAGCAAGAGAAAAACATGACGAAATGTAATATAGCAGCTTATTGTATCTATCACATAATACGTTTATTACATGTATCAAAAGAAAAATGTATTTCAGGCCACTGATGATGCTTCCCAAATAAAAGAAGCGAAACGCGTATGGCAATAAACAAACTGCCTTCATTTAGTTGCATAGACAGTACATACCTCCCCGAATTTAGTGCAACTAAGGGAAAGACGGAAAACAGATAAATATGACGAAAGATTACGGTAACCTGTTCGTAACTCACAGATGTTTTAATTTAATAATAACGTGAGAGAGATAAAGCAAAATTTATTGAAATCTTTTCGTATGACGTGCTTTTAACTTACTTGGCCGGTGAATTCGCAATACACCAAACATAATTGTGATGGAAGCAGGGCCATACCGACGTGGTGGCGTAGTAGGTCGGTGTCAAGGGCGCAGGCACACAGGGAGGCACGGAATGCAAAAACTGACGGAAAGAAATTTAATCTCTCGTGTCTCCATTTTCTGTCTACGAGACGAAGCCTTTCCTCAGCCAGCGACAATAAACTCATGCTGATGTCACTGTCATTTCTACAGCGTTTCATCATAGAGAAACCACTACCAACCAACGGCTTGTTTACACGGCAACAGTGCTGCCGCCTACACAGTTCGCTCATGTTCAACAATGAAGTTCTTACTGCTAAGGTACTGTAGGATCTCAAAGGTCGGCAAACAGTTGCTGAAGGAAATACGCAATTTGACCGAAGACTTGGGTTTGCTGCCGACTGAGGGCTCGAGGGAGACTGGATGATGGAGGAAGAAAACAAAAAATGTGCAGGGGATATGTTACTTACTGTTTTACTTGACCCTCCAGGCAATACTCCTGCTGCTCACAAGGAAGTGCAAAGTAAAATTATAATAAAAACGAATTCCTAGAACCGGGTAGTTTCTCAACTCTTATAGTTCGTTTTCTTTTATTCTTAGTTAATAATTAATGCTCTATTAATAACATAGGAGAAGCTAATAAAACCAAAGCACTGCATTTGCCATAAACAACAGGATATAAATTTTGTTTGCGTTTAAATATCTTTGGGAAGATTATACGATTGGTATTTATTTACTATAAACGCTAACTTGATTTGTTGTGAGCCATATTTTTCGTTAATATAGTTCATTTAATTAATTGTGTTCAATAAATCTCCATTTCTATTAAACCTACTACCTGCACTATACAATTTGCTAAACCTGCACGGAAAAATTGCAGAAGCGCAGTTTTACAGGCGACAGCTTTGCAGCTCAGCCGGATGGGCAGAGACACTGGGGTACGGCTCTGGATAGAAATTTTGAAACTAATTCCCTCTAGAAAAGCTAGTAAGCATTTAGAATTAATTTGTCTCATAAAGCAACTCCTTATTACAAAACGAAAATGTAACGTAAATGATTTGACAAACAAAAATGGTTCAAATGGCTCTGAGCACTATGGGAATTAACTTCTGAGGTCATCAGTCCCCTAGAACTTAGAACTACTTAAACCTAACTAAGAACATCACACACATCCATGCCCGAGGCAGGATTCGAACCTGCGACCGTAGCGGTTCCAGACTGTAGCGCCTAGAACCGCTCGGCCACCCCGGCCGGCAATTGACAAACAAATGGACGTTTTGGAAAAACGAATGGGGCAGTTTCATTTTCAACAAGTTTAGACCAAGGTTCAGTTCACTGCAAGAACGTGAAATACTAGTCCTAATTACTTAAATTCTCTGCTTTCCATGCAACAATACACATTTAAAAAGCGCTGATGAATTCCCAATGGAATAACGCTAATTATTACAAATTCGCTTCAGGTGTCTTAAGCAATTTTTAAAAAAGATGAGAAGGATAATATACGATACGGGCAGCTCTTTTCCTGTTTTCTTTCAAATATAAGAAAACATTCGTTGTTTGTAATTCATATAATGGTTTTAGCGTCTCCTTCGACATGATAACTTTTACTTGTTCTAAGAATTCACGTTAATGGAATTAGTGGTTTTTGCTTAGTCTCATGCACTACCTATTTCACATGTGATGCTTGCGTGAGAACAATCAGCATCTGCATATTATCAAATATACCGTTTACTTGGAACATTGCATATCCTCGAGGAGTGGTCGGTACTTTATACCGCACCGAGAGCGTACGCGGACAGCAACCATACAGTCACCGAACAAAAGACGTGTTACGTACCTGCAACGCGTACGGCAGGCGCGGCGACAGCTGACCGCCTACTGACAGCTGTTCCCTACGTGTACAGTCGGTTCCGCACGCTACGGGCTGAAACACGTGGTTGGACGGTGCGCGTGGCGGGAAACGCGTATCATTAGAACATAGGCATTATTCGTTGCGGCGAGATATTTTCACGAAACTTCGATCACCTACTTTCTGCTTTGAATGTGGAAATATTTTAATGTCGCCAACCTACATAGGAAGAAATGATCATCGCAACAAAATAAGAGAAATCAGAGCTCCTGCAGAAAGAGTTAAGTATTCACTTTTCCCACGCACTGTTAGAGAGTGGAACGGGGGAGAAATAGTCTGAAAGTGGTCGGAAGAACCCGCTGCGAGGCACTTAAGTATGAATTACAGAGTAGTGAGGCAGATGTAGGTGTAGATGTACAGAGCTCCCTCACTAAAATGGCCTCGTTATCGGTGGGACGTAAGAATTTTCCTTCCATAATGTAGTTGCTGTGTTATTGAAAGTGCAACAACGTTACGCGGAGTATGCATACTTCCCTTGCGAGTAGGATAATCGTTACTCCCCAAGAGAAGAGGAAAGTGGATTAAGAAATATGCAGCTTGAAAGACGTAGGTCGTGAAGATACACCACTTCCACTACTTCACGCCTTACTTACCATATGAAACAATAATTCGTAAAGGCTACGTGTCCAACAGGCAAAGAATTTTCAGATCTAGCCTTTTACTCACATGACCCGTTTTTTTCATTCTTTCAGTTACTACAATTTCTCTTGCCTTAAAAAAAATTACTTTGTATATAATCTTACGAGCACATTTTACCTTTTTGCAATTTAGGACGTGTTTAAGACACCTCACCAAAGGTTACTGTTCAATTTATTTTCATCCAAGTACAGTTGTTGTAATTTGTTATATAATTCATTAGTTAAATTGAACATTTTTATCTTAGTTAAATAACCTTACATCGCATTTTAACTGAATTTTTTCCTCTCGTTTTAGTTCTAAATCAAACATTAACAATTTCATCTTTTGAAACCGAGATGCTCTGTAGATGCACTAGTTTAAAATTTTGATCCTACAAAAATTTCACTGCACCACTTATCTTTTTACCTGATAATCGCGTAACAGCCGAAATCGTTTTGTGAAATAAATAATAAATGTCGTAGAATATTACGCCAGTGCAATATGTGTTTTCATTCATAATGTATAAAATATTCTACCAAGAACCGACGGGACAGTCAATCAATGCGAGAAATTACTGTTCAGTGTCGTACACCAATGATCTGGTGTGAAAAGATGTAAAATAAATCAGAGATAAATATAAAACTCTCTTCAACGTCTCGTGAATTTTATTAAGAGATAGAGAGAACACATAATCAGAGACATTATTTACTGGGACAGAATGAGACGAAATTTACTGAGAAGTGTGAGTTAGTTGTTGCAAAGGGGATAAGATGCGTCGTCTTCGCGAGTGCGAGTCTGGTGTCATACCGCTGTGTGACCTCTCTAACAAGGGAACCTCCCCATCGCACCCCCCTCAGATTTAGTTATAAGTTGGCACAGTGGATAGGCCTTGAAAAACTGAACACAGATCAATCGAGAAAACAGGAAGAAGTTGTGTGGAACTATGAAAAAAATAGGCAAAATATACAAACTGAGTAGTCCATGTGCAGGATATGCAACAACAATGTTAGTATGAACTCAGGAGCGCCGTGGTCCCGTGGTTAGCCTGAGCAGTTGCGGAGCTAGAGGCCCTTGGCTCAAGTATTCCCTCGAGTGAAAAGTTTAATTTTTTATTTTCAGACAATTATTATCTGTCCGTCCCGTCCGTCCGCTATATTAGGAATTCTCTCTCTTCCGTGCGTTGTAGTCGACTGACGTCGTGTGTTTCGATGTTTGTTTAGGTGTAGCGTCCCCATACTACGACGCAGTTACCTCGCATCGGACGGACGGACGGACAGATAATAATTGTCTGAAAATAAAAAATTAAAATTTTCACTCGAGTGAGACTTGAACCAAAGACCCTTCTTTCCGCCGCTACTCACGCTAACTACGGGACCCCGGCGCTCCACAGCTCATACTATCCTTGATGTCCCCTATCTTGAGCATGAACTACTCAGTTCGTATATTTTGCTTATTTTTTTCATAGTTCCACACAACTTCTTCCTGTTTTCTCGATTGATCTGTGTTCAGTTTTTCAAGGCCTATCCACTGTGCCAACTTATAACTACATCTGAGGGGGGTGCGATGGGGAGGTTCCCTTGTAAGTATTTTTTACAGCAGACGAGAACTGTCTCCAGAAATCGCATGAAACTGCTGAAGATTGCACAGTGTACAGGGAAATTAGTCTAAACTGCAGTCCCAAAACGAAAACAAACAAAAAATTCTTCTCATAGCTGCATTAAAATCTTCGAACTTTCAGCATAATATGGTAATAACCGTAATGACTGTTCATGGCCCGCCAAACATGTAGCCACGTGAGGCCCAGTCCGTTACGATTGCGTGTCAATGTGAAACACAGCAAACAATTTTGCAGCGCACGACCACGGAAAAACGTGTCTCGTTGACAGCGAGGCCACACGGACAATTTTTATTTGGACACCGCTGGTGGCGCCAGTGACGAAAATGTGTGCAGAGCTTACCTGTGACGATAAGCGACACGCAGGGGCCGGCGCATGCGCCGACCGCAGCCGGGAAGCACTGGCGGAAATCCGCCTAGGACGTAAAGGCTCTTATCGCGCATTTCTCCGCGAGCAGCCCACACGTAAAAACAGCAGCTGCAGTAATGATGTAGAATTTCAAAAAATGGTTCAAATGCCTCTGAGCACTATGGGACTCAACTTCTGAGGTCATTAGTCCCCTAGAACTTAGAACTAATTAAACCTAACTAACCTAAGGACATCACACACATCCATGCCCGAGGCAGGATTCGAACCTGCGACCGTAGCGGTCTCGCGGTTCCAGACTGCAGCGCCTAGAACCGCACGGCCACGTCGGCCGGCGATGTAGAATTTGTTTCAGTTCTTGGTAGAAGGGCATACTCCGTTGCCGATGTCGCTAAGGCCGGTATTACACTATCAAATTCTCTTTGACAAAAATATTTTGTCGAATAAAATTTGCTTGTGAAATAAGGAACTTTGTCAACGTCAGGTCTTGATCAAATCTAGAGCTTCGCCTTCGATTTGTCTTCTGTTTACTGCATGGTGAAACGTAATCGCTTGGAGCGCTAGCATCGGTGCAGCTATTTGCCGTTTAATGTAGTGTTTAAAAATATTAACATGGCCGCGAAGTGCATGAACACCCGTTGACATTGGCTCTCGCGGTGTGAAGGAACTATGGCGAAATATTTGATGACAGTGCAATACTTCCTTTTCCGCCACGTTGAAGATCTTTGTCAATGAAATATGATGAATATTTGATCAAATTTCTCTGTCAAAGATAATTTGATAGTGTAACACCGGCCTAAACTAAATTGGCATATGATACATGGTCGACGGAGGTAAGTCCATAATAAAATTTGACTCATGACAAAAGAAAAGAGCGTGGTGCTGCCCAATTGCAACTTACCAAACTGCGAACGGGTAATCCGCGCTAACGATGTTGTTAATTGTATTTTGTTCGTGTGATAAGATGCAATGGTCAATAGTCCCCTGTAAAAATAATTGGTTTCAAAATGTCCTCTTAACTTTCGACAGACGTACTGAATTCGACATTTATTCTGTCCATTACGGCACATATCTAATTTAATGACAGACTTATGTTCACCATCATGCACTGAAAGCAGCATTAAAAATCAGTGCATTATAGGAGCCAACGCAGCTGTCTATAGCAATGTGGAAACGGCAGAAAACTAGAGAATTGCAGGAAGACCTGCAGAAAGTCCATGATTGGTACAAGGGCACGTACTTGGCCCTTATTAATAACCGTACCTCTGTTCAAAAAATCAGAAGAGGAGATATACTCGGAAAGACCTGCAGATACGGAAAGATTTCAATTAGATTACATCGTAGTCAGACAGATTCCAAAATCAGATATTGGATTGTAAGGCATACCCAGGGGCAGATATAGACTCAGATCATAATTTAGTAATTATGAAGAGCAGACTGAAGTTTAAGAGACTAGTCAGGAAGAATTAATGCACAAAGAAGTGGCATATGGAAATACTAACGAATGAAGAGATGCGTTTGAAGTTCTCTGAGGATATAGATACTGCGATAATGAACATCTCAGTAGGCATTTCAGTTGAAGAAGAATGGACATCTCTGGACAGGGCAATCACAGAAATTGGAGAGAAAAACATAGGTACAAGGAGGATAACTGCGAAGACACAATGAGTAACGCAATAAATACTTCAGCTGATTGACAAAGAAGGAAAACAAAAACATGCAGGGCAATTCAGGAATACTGAAATACAAGACACTTAGGAACGTAATAAATAAGAAGTGCAGGGAAGCTAAGGCGAAATGACTGCATCAAAAATGTGAAGAAATCGAAAAAGAAATGATTGTGGTAAGCAAAGTCAAATCAAAATAATCTTCGGTGAAATTAAAAGAAACGGCGGAAACCTAAGAGTGCAATGCAGAGGAGAGAGCGGATAGGTGGAAAGAGTACATTGAGGGCCTCTATGACGGGAATACTTGTCTGATGTGATAAAAGAAGAAACAGGAGTCGATAGGGAAGAGATAGGTGGTCCAGTACTACAATCACAATTTAAAAGAGCTTTGGAAGACTTAAAATCAAATAAAGCACAAAGGGATAAATAATATTCCACCAAAATTCCTAAAATCGTTGGGGTAGTGGCAACAAACCAACTATTCACGTCGGTGTGCAGAATGTGTCAGACTGACGATATACCATCAGACTTTTGGAAAAACATCATCGCCGGCCGGTGTGGCCAAGCGGTTAAAGGCGCTACAGTCTGGAACCGCGTGACCGCTACGGTCGCAGGTTCGAATCCTGCCTCGGGCATGGATGTGTGTGATGTCCTTAGGTTAGTTAGGTTTAAGTAGTTCTAAGTTCTAGGGGACTGATGACCACAGCAGTTAAGTCCCATAGTGCTCAGAGCCATTTGAACCATTTTTGAACCAAAAACATCATCCACAAAACTCCCGAGATTGCAAGAGCCAACAAGTGCGAGAATTATCGCACAATGAGCTTAACAGCTCATGCATCCAAGTTGCTTACAAGAATAACATACAAAAGAATCGAAAAGAAAATTGAGGATGTGTTAGATGACGACCAGTTTGGCGTCAGGAAAGGAAAAGGCAACAGAGAGGTAGTTCTGACGTTGCGGCTGATAATGAAAGTAAGACTGAAGAGAAATCGAAACAGCTTCATAGGGCTTGCTACCTGCTGAAAGTGCTCGCCAATGTAAAATGGAGAAAGATGTTCGAAATTCTGAGAAAATCAGGGCTACTCTTTAGGGAAAAGACTGGTCATACATAATATGTGAAAGAACCAAGGAGGAACAATAAGACTGGAAGTCCAATAACAAAGAGCTAGAATTAAAAAAGATGTAAGACAAAGATGTAGTCTTTCGCCCCTATTGTTCAATCTACACACCGAAAAAGCAATGACGGAAATAAACGAAAGGTTCAAGAGTTGGATTAAAATTCAAGGTGAAAGGATATCAATGATACGATTCGCTGATGACATTGTTATCCTCAGTGAAAGTGAAGAATAATTACAGGATTTGTTGAATGGAATGAACAGTCTAACGAGTACAGAATATGGATGGAGATTAAATTGAAGAAAGACGAAAGTAATGGGAAGTAGCTGAAATGAGAGAAGGGAGGAACTTAACATCAGAATTGGCGATCATAAAGTAGATGAAGTTAAGGAATTCTGCTACCTAGGCAGCAAAATAGCCCGCGAGGGAAGGAGCAAGGAAGACACAAAAAGCAGACTAGCACTGGCAAAAAGGCATTCTTGGCCAGAGAAGTCTACAAGAATCGCATATAGTTTGAGTAAGAAATTTCTGAGAATGTATGTTTGGAGCACAGCATTGTATGGTAGTGAGACATGGACTGAGGGAAAACCAGAACAGACGAGGACAGAAGCAATTGAGGTGTGGTCCTACAGAAGAACGTTGAAAATTAGGTGGACTGATAATGTAAGAAATGAGGAGGTTCTTTAGAGACTCGGCAAGGAAAGGAACATGTGGAAGACACTGACAATGATCCCGGCGGAGGTTCGAGTCCTCCCTCGGGCATGGGTGTATGTGTTTGTCCTTAGGATAATTTAGGTTAAGTAGTGTGGAAGCTTAGGGACTGATGACCTAAGCAGTTCAGTCCCATAAGATTTCACACACATTTGAACAGTTGACACTGACAAGAAGAAGAGACAGTATGGTACGACATCTAAGACATCAGGGAATAACTTCCATGGTACAAGAGAGAGCTGTAGAGGGTAAAAACTGCAGAAGAATACAGAGAGCGGAATGCATACAACAAATAATGGAGAATGTAGGTTGCGAGTGCTGCTCTGAGAAGAAGAGATTGGCGTACGAGAGAAATTCGTAGCAGGCCACATCAAACCAGTCAAGAGACTAATGACTAAAAACAAAACAAAAATGCACATTAGTAGGTGAAGAAATCCACTATCGTTTGATCACACCATGGACGACAAATCACTGTAGTAAGTAACAACAGTAAACAACTCAGAGCGACCACATGAAACAAATTGTGATGTCGTTCAGAGATCGTAGTGTAACACGAAAGTCGCCAACGCATATTGATACCACAGACGCTAGCAAAATCCCGCTGCAAACCGCAACGACTGGCCGGAGGTGATCCTGAAGACCACGCCTCCCCTCTCAGCGCAGCAGCGTTCTCGCTCGGAGATCAGTATGGAGCCGAGCGTGGAAGAGCTCTCCCCCAGTTCGTGACCTCAGCTACAGGATTCAACATCGTAGTTTAGGACCAACGAGTTGTTAAAGTTTCTGATGAATTTGTACTGTTTTAAATGTCGAACATTGTATCTCAAGAGAACAGTTTGTTAATAAGTACATCAAGTGCTGTGTTCATAGTCAATGACAGTTGTAAATTACAATGCAATCCTGTGGCAAAGAAGTGCGTCAAAGTTAAGTAAATCTTTTATTCATTTCTGTAATAAGGAGAGATAATGTTTCATGTGTTCCAGTTTGATGAGCCTTCTCCCAGAGCAATCAAAGAGCCTACAGTTTTGGCCGGTCAAAAGCAATTTCGTCCGCTCACAACACAAATTGTAGGAGAAGAAGACGTGAGGCTGATTTCCATTGGAAGAGCCTTACGGAAATGTAATTCATCTTCAAAAGAAGTTTATTCAGAACACTTATTCGACTGGTTGTTGAGTACTAGGGACAGTAGCTATTTCTGGTTATATCGTTTATTTTCCTCGCCAGTTTAATGCGACTGTTAAATCTGCTCAGAATAACAAGTTTCTCAAATAACTGACTTTCGGTTTTTCATTCCTATTTTTTTCTGTAATAAAAGTAGAAATCGAACAAAGATTGAAAAATTTTGACTCCCTCAGTTCCAAGATAAATAGAATCAACATATTAATTAGTCAAGTAAAATGAAACAATCCGTCCACCATTCCCTACTTTTCACAAAAAGTGATAAGTGGTTAAATGCTACAAGAATATTTGCCAGTATTATCCAAATCATTATAATTTTTTGAAACTCTGCTCAAAAATCGTGTTGAAATGAGGGGTCACACCACTATTTGGGCGTTACGAATAGTCAACCCTAAAGGGCGAAAACTGAAGTTGAAGAACTCTGTTTTTCATGTTAATTTGTCTGTTTTGAAGGGCTACAAGCAGATAAAGGCGTATGAAGTAGATACAAGCAAGAGATCAGCTACTTTCTGTTTTTATTGTATACTGTGAATGAACTATTTTTAGCCCGCCAGGTTAGCCGATGGCGCTAATGCGCTGCTCCCCAGATCGAATCCGCTCGGCGGATTAACGACGAGGGCCGGTGTGCCAGCCAGCCTGGATGTGATTTTAAGCGGTTGTCCACATCCCACTAGGTGAATACCGGGCTAGTCCCCATGTTCCGCCTCAGTTACACGACTCGCAGACATTTGAAAACGTTCGCACTATTTCATGGCTTACGCTAGACGCAGACAGCTGGGGTACACTAATTCCATCCTGGGGGGGTTCGGGGTGGCGACAGGAAGGGGCATCTGGCCAGTCGCAAAATCCAGAGTAACAAGCCGACCCTGCGTTGAAAAGGCCCCAGAAGATGTTACTGTGAATAAACTATTTTTAAATTTCTAGTTTATTACTGTTACCATAATTAACTGTAGTAACATAATCATCTTCAGCGACTCAGCAACTGGTTAGATAATTAAGATAATTCTCATTTATTTTTCTTTCTCAGTTACACATTTTAATTGGATTACACGTTTCATTTATTCTGCGTCATCTTCATATCTAAGTAGTTGCGTCAGAAATCCGTATTGTCCACTTAGAAGTACATATCAGAGCACTGTACCCTGATATGTGGTTCTGAGCAGACAAGATGGGTTGCTGACGCAACTACTTTGATCTGAAGATGGTCCAGAGTGATCGAAACATGTAATCTAATTAAAAATGTGCAACTGAGAAGGAACAATTAATGAGAATTGTGCTAGTTACCATAAAATCCTACTGCTTTTATTACTTCATGAAAATGGCAGACAAATCTTCAATTTTTTAAAGCAAATGAAGCATTGTACTTCATTGCTACGTCACTTCGATAAAATATTTGCAGATTTGGGTTGGTGCCATTCTGCAATGCAACGGACGTCCGGCGACAACAGTGAGAAACTACCGGATAGACCACGTGGGGGCAAGTCTTGCACATTGCACGTACACGCCTAGCAAACCCTGACGAGGTGTGGTCTCTCAGACCGCGTGAAAATTTTCGAACTCTCTCTTTGAGGCCAGCTGTGGTGGAATGCTTCTATACTACCCCTACCCTCCTGAAATTGCCAAGCTTACGATGTATTGTTGTCGATTGCGTTATCGCCTTCCATGTTTATTGTTGACATGTGTTACTGATAGGTGTGGAGTCTCCCAGACCGCACCTCGTGAACTACGTACCTGTTTCCTTCAGTATGGTACCGTATAGCTCAAAATGTGTTGGCAAGAATGTGTCATTTTTAACTTTCCCGAGTTTGATGAAATTGTTAGTCGGTAGATGGAGGAAGGTGTCAGTGACACAGATCAAGAAATAAACGAAAAAGACGACGATTTTACTTTAGCCAGTGATCACAGTACTGCTATCGAACAAGAGTATTCAGAGGAAGAACATCAGGAAAGTTCTGACGGGGATCTGTCTGTTTCTTCAGTGAAGTACCGTACTTAAAGTGTCTGTTAAAATTGAATGTGTTCTGAGTCGTGATAAGAAAAATGTAGTTCCCAGCAATGAATGTCAATTTGACAGACTTTCTTTTTGTGTCTATTGGGTGGAATTTTTATGCGAGGATTTAAACCCTGGAGTTTAGTTTTAATTGGAAATTTATTTGCTACAGAGATTCTAAATTTTTCAGAATGTAAAATTCAGTACTCTAACAGTCTATTATGTGTACTATTTAAAAGAACCGCACAAAATAAAGTGCTTTTGTATCATAAATAGTAAAATGCTGCAGGCTTTCTTTAGTGCAATAAAATAAATTAGAGGAATTTAAACAACACTTAAATAATTGTAAAAATAAATGTTATATAGCATAAATTAAAAATTTCAAATGATTCTTGCGTTAAATATCTGTTTAAACATTGGAATTCCAGAGACCCCACCTCGTGGTCCACGTTACAGAAATATCACCTCGCGAGTTGAGGGTTAAGCCAGGATACATGGCAGCAGCGACGTTATTGTCTCAACAATGCTGTACGAATTCTTGTGGCATGTGTTTATTGCTCTTTTCTGTTGGCATTTTGATTAAAATAGCTCTGATCGCTATTCCATTTTCTATAATAACGGAATGTACCAAACCAATGCAAATTTTATGAATAAAAGTTAATCTTTCTTCAAAAAAGATTTATTTAAAGATGAAAAAATTTAGCACTGCGACAATGGCTAAGTGATATTTCGCGTTTCTTTACTCGGTTATTAATTTTAAACAAAAAACTTTGTATAACCGAGACCAAACAAATACGGATTGTTCAGAACTAAAATACCGGTATCGCTTTTAACCAGTCGCTTTATTCCCATTCTTATTCAGTACTCCTTATCAGTCTGGGACAAGAGATGGTGGAGATCCAACTAAGACGGCGTGTTTCATTACGGAAGCGTTTAGTCGGCGCGGAAATATTCAACAAACTTCCGTGGCAGACGCTATAAGGGAGACACTGGCTGTCAAGGGTAGTTACTGTTGGAATGCCGAGAGATTATGTTCCCGGAAGACTCGGCCAACGTATTAATTCCTCCCATACACGTCTCGCGAAATTACGCCAACGACAAATCAGAGACACTAAAGCTCATACGGAGGTTTACAGTGCTACAACTGGCCGCCTCTTACCCATACCTCCTGCGTGGGCGGAGTCAACTTCGTATTTTCAAATGGGAAACCTTTATTTTATTGCACATTCGGATTCTACGCCAGAAAATACGTATGGCCCAGTGAAACCATTGTTTTAGACTCGTGGTAGATGGCTCTGTAATCGACAAATATCAAGAGAGCCTATTTTTTACAATTAAGTGCCGACACATTCGATTCTACATTTAATTTACGATGTAAATGTAAACCTTACGTTTTAACGTTTCATATTTATCTTTCAAATTTACTTTATTGTTGTAAATTTGATTGTACAGTACAATACGGTTAGCTCTTTCAATGTCTGGTTAGAAACTACATTTAGTGTGATCCAGGAACAACGACATGGCTGTAATAGTTTCCAGTTGCCATCGGGATGCTTCATATGGGTGAGTCCGATTGCCTCTCACAGTTGGAGTGCTTCTTTTCGGTGAGTCCCTTTGCCTCTCTCAGTTGGGGATGCTTGGTTTCGGTGAGTATCCTTGGCAGGTGCACCCGTCACTATTACTTCATGGACACTTCACCTTATTACGATGGCGGTTAGATGGAAATACACACCGAAATCAGTAACCCTGATGGCGTGGTTCGAGGGTGACAACCGAAATCAAGCATTCCGATGGTTTGGGGCCTCACCGCAATCAATCCCGACGGGAACAGAAAACTATATTACCATCTAAGTAGCATATCTGCCAAAAATGTCAGTGTCTAGCCATATTATTTGTACTGTACAATCGCATTTGCAACACGGAAGTAAGGTTTGAACATCATTATCAACCGTTAGAACAGAAAGGTTTACATTTACATCGTAAATTTTGGTTTTTGTCGGTTACCCCCCCATCTCCTATGAATGCAAAACAATAGTTTGAGTAAAGCGTATGTATTTTTTGGCGTAGAATCCGAATACGCAATAAAATTTGGGGGTTCCCATTTGAAAATACAAAGTTGTCCCTACCCACGCAGCAGGGGTGATTAGCTGGCCAGTTGTAGCACAGACAGACATCCCCTTCACGAATATCAACTTTTCACCGAGAACATTTATTTCGAACCTAGCAAAGTTTTCGAGATATTTAGTTGCTTCAAGTTTAAAACAAACACCCTGTATAACTCCGGCTGGAGAATCAGTTCCAGTCCGTCACCAGCAATGGAGAGCGAATGTTTGATTCGTACTGTCGAAACGTCAGAAAAACTACCAAACGGCCGACGGTTGAATGTCTCGAGACGAGCGTCAGGAAGCTGCCGTGAAAGCCTCAACAATTTGATGGTATGTGTTTTTTTTTTAGGTCCCTCAAGTTTCAGGTTAATAGGTCAAAATTCCACCATGAATTTCACCGTATATACGGAAATGTCGTGTGATTTCAATCCTTCCCTGATAATGGGCAACAGGTCGTGCAGCCTGCTTCCAGTCAGCCTCGGATCCTAGCGTCTGTGCTATACGAGTAAGAACAATTTCTTTCGATAGTTATTCACACTAATAGCCTTTGCAGTAGTTCATTGCACTCATACTACATCTTCCTTCCGCAGCCAGTGTGATGCAAGGAACATTGGACAAATTCCTAGAATGAACCTCTGCGTTCGCCTGAGGGTCTTCTTTCCATGCTTGTAACAAGGTAACTCGTCTCATTTAATGGCCAAACCCAAAAAATACAGAGATCTTTACTGTAACAACTCTTCATAGCCTTCATCGGAAGCTAATAAGACGCTGCATCCTAATGCATATGTTTATTTATGTTTTTTTCTAACTTCATATGTGCTGTAAAACTGATTATTCTAAAACAAGGCCTAAATACCTACAATCCTTGTTACCTGTCTAACGTCCACTGATGCAATTGTTAAAAGTAATTTTTGTTTACCTACGTTGTTTCATTAAATATTCCTTGCAACTAATAGACTGAGGACCCTTGCTTCATCTCCGTTACGCAAAGTGCTACTGGATACATCCGATGACTAACATCAACTACAGTAGTCAGTCACAGAACATTAGGTCCAAATATGGAGTCTTGCGGATGACCCTCGGTACCCATGTTTTTTTTTTTTTTAATTTATTAATACCTTTTGGGCATCACCCATACAGCCAGCTTTAGACTATAAAAAGCAACAATTATCTGTTATATCCATGTAAACTGAACGTAAGTCCTGTTTACCATATTTTAATGTAAGAAAATCTCTTTTTCATATTGTTATTTAACTAGCTGTTATTAAAATCATATAGCAGCTTATACACTTTTATGTCTTCTGTTGCTAAAAGAGTTTTTGATGTTTGTTGGTCAAGTATTTCCAGAGATCATCAAAAGCTGTATTATGAGGGCATGCTGGAAAGTAACACCTCCGATTTTTTTATATGAAAACTCTTACAAATTTTTAAATAAAACGAATATTATTAACATTTACATCCTTATTCTTCATGTCTGCATTCTTATTTCTCAACGTAATCACCCTGGCTGCGAACACTTTTATCCCAACGAGACACTAGTTTGTTGATACTGTCACTTCGGAGGTGTTCTTTAAGTTTTGGAAACTGATGACAGTCGGATGTGGCCAAGTCGGGACTATATGGAGGGTGACCGATGACAGTGAGCCGAAGGCGTCGGATTTCTGGATATGTTGCAGCGCTCGTGTGTGACCTCGCATTGTCGTGCTACTGGAAAGGGTGCTCTATGTGTGGACTATCTTTTCGAATTCGAAACTGGGCTACAACACAATGTTTATCATACACCGACATAGTTAACGTTGCACACCACCTTGTTATACGCTACAGTTTGGAGCCCCTCTAGCAGAAAAGGGCTGCAAATATGTAGAAGTGAAGAATAAAGGTGTAGAATGTTAATAACGTATGTTTTATTTAAAAAGCTTTAAGAGTTTTCGCCCATCAAAATCGGAGGCATTGTTTTTCAGCAGGCCCTCGTAGTTTCTTAGTTTCATGATACCTCTTGTGGAAGCCGAAGAAAATGTGATTAACATCTTCCTCACAGCCGCTCACATGAAGAAGATGTTATCATGTTGAAGCGATAAAGATGTTGCCGGAGTCTCCGTGATCGAATGGAAGTCGTGCCATAGTCACTATAATGTTTGTGCTGCCTCTACAACTTTGATTCCAGGGACGTGATGAGAGATAAGGTACTACTGCGGTTCTCCCTTTAATTTCGTAAGACCGTTGGAAGTTTTCATTCCATCCGGATGTAGTCGTTATTGTATGAAGAAGATCGTCGAGTGGTGCTTCATGATATTTCACTGAACCAATGTATACGGCTTCCTTCGCCAGAGCATCTACTTTTTAATTTCCTTTTATTCCGCTGCGAGCTTTCACCCACAACAGTATTAAGGCTGTTCGTACACTTCTTCTTTAATGCGATATACTAGACACCGGAGGGAAATATATCTGTTGGAAATACAGATCTGCAAAAGGAAACAGAATATTTCAATGTATTAAATTAGACTGGCAAGCTTCAGTTTTGAAGTCTAGTAGGCTGAGCTGAAGAAATGGACAACAAAGGTTAGTGACATAATGGAAAGAGTGAATAGCCTGAAACGACAGAGGCCTGGTCATGTCGCTCGATGAAAAGATGGTAGGTGGTCAAAACAAATAGTAGACTAGAACCAAATTTACCAAGAAAGATCAAGAGGACAGATGGGACAGAGACAAGGGAGACTGTCGGAGTGAACTGGAAACGGGGACCACAAGTGGGGCAGAAATGGAAGAACCTGCAGGCATACTACGTTGCACGCCGACTCAAAAGGCCAGATGATGATGATGATGATGATGATGATGATGACTACAAAATTTTCGGTATTGCTGACATCGTTGCATTTGAACAGTATCATTGTTGAGCGTGAGTCTGACAAAATTGTGATAGGTTCTTCTTGCACTTCTTCAGCGTATGTAAGCCCTCTAAAATCGCTACAACTTGTGTATTGAATATGGACGCAACTTCAAGGAGCTTGAATTTGCCTCCTCGATTAATTTTGCCATCTATGAATGCTCTTCCTTCCCCGTCTTTTTGTTTGGACCCATCTGTGCGTATGTGTCGTGAGGATGGTCATGCTCCTAGGTTGTCAGCTAAAATTTTCACATTCATTTCACCTTGGAAGGTGCGTCTTATATTCAGCTTCCCTAAGGTGGTAGCGTAGGGCATCCTGAAGCAGCTTAAATTTGGGGAGGTGGCGACGTATTCATGGAAAGACGAAGCATCGAAGTAAATTTCTGCTAAGGGCGGTAGTTTCTTCTTAAACCAACACCTGCCTGCATAGCACTTTTTAATGAGATCTCTCATCTTTGTAAATAAACTGTCATTTAATAAGTGAAATCGTTTCAAGAGCAACTTGACGGTTATGTATTTCCTACGTAGTTCTAATGGCATTTCATTTACTTCCATCAGCAATGAGTTAGTTACAGTCAAGTTGAATCCTCAATACAGACTCTGATATCTACCGGCAACTGTCTAAGTTCCTCTAGTCTGTTTTGCGTTACTGGATCGTAACAGATGCATCCGTAGCCAACGTTAAGGTCTTATTAGAGCGCAATATATGCTAATGCAGATTCTTGAGTCTTCTGCCCGTCGAATGCCTGTCACATCCTACGTATAGCACGGCTGTATTTGCCGTTCCACAGTCTAATCTCACTGAAGGATACTTCTTGAGTCGTACAGCGGTCTGTGGAAAAAGGAATGTGCAACTGAGTGCTTCAGAATGTTTTATGACCGTAAAGAGTAACAATATGATTTATCCTACGGTCTGATTGATGTGCGTGAGAGTCACTGATACAGATATGCGGATGTGCGATGCGTCGTTAGCAGAACGTCGTGAACGTCAGCGGTGTAACAAAAGACCAAGATTTTTCAAACTCAATAATGAGGATGTATCACACCTACATTGTGCCTCATTTAGTAAGCTTTCCCGCGTGAACCATCCTCTAGAATTATTTCAGAGGTGAAAAGACACTATTTAAACGAAAAATGAATTTGAAGATGATATAGAAACTTGGAAAAACAAAAAGCTTCCAGGTTTGTTTCCCCAGTACTGTGGTTTTATCAAGATCCAATCATTATTGTGGTAGGATGTACAGAGAGGTCACAGAAATTTAGAAGCACAAAAACAACTTAAACAGAAAAGAACATGGAGTAAAATTAGACAAACTGAGGATGTAAAGCAAACAGTGCTAACTTTCTGAATCTTTAGCCTCTGATGATGTCTCTCTTTATAGCCTCTGATGATGTCTCTAGTGCTGAGAGATGAAACGTTAGGCGAAAAATATGCCTTGGACCATAACCTAAAACTCATAAAACAACTATCAACAAGATTTTTCGTATACAAATGTTAATGTAGGAGTAAATAAATATCATAGACTCTTTCCCTACTGTCGACTTGCCTAGACTACTACTTTTAGGCACTTGAAGTGCTCAGAACAAGGCCTTTAGCCACTGATTTGTATTTTATTACACTACACTATGCATGTCAAGCCCTGTGGGCCCATCTTTAGTTGCATCTATACTGTTACATTCCTTTTCATGTCCTTGAGCGAGACGATGCTTCATAATAGTGCGTTTCTGTTGTAAGAAGATGTCGTGTTAAATGCAGAAATCGCGAAAAAAAAGGATAAACGAATGAAAATGAGATTAACTAACAAACAGTAACATCCACGAATATTGTACACAGTTTTTCTGTTAAGTTTCACATGGTTTCTTAGTTATCCTAATTTTTAGGGTTCCATATCTCAATCGCTAAAAACGGAACCATTTTGGGATCACTTTGTTATCGATATGTCAGTCTGTCTGTCCGTCTGTCAGTTAAGACTCCATTATCTCAAGGGACGAGTAGACGTATCAAGTTGAAATTTATGTTACATATTAAGATCTGTAGTCTTTGGCGATGTATTAAATGTAAGATTCTAAGTTAATGCAATCAAAAGAGTGATACTCGCAAACTCACTCATCAAAACCCATAGGCTACTCCCCGTTGTCCTAGAATCAAGAAATTTGGCAAGAAGCAAGGTTTCGCAGTACAAGTAAAGCAAAACGCCTGAAAAATATTGTTTTGTAATTATATCACACGAAATAATATTTTTTGTCATTGTCGTAAGTCTTGAAATTCCTGGGACTGACGTTCTTGCCAGCATCGATATCAAAAACACGCAAAAATCGCCGAGATTCTCGATTTCCGTGAGGGATGGGGTACATATATCCTGTACGTAATTAAGTTTGTACGGAACCCTCGACACGTGAGGCCTACTCGCACTTATTCCGAATTTTTAAATTTTATGTCTAACTTAATATTAAGAGGAACGCACAATTTTGAAGCATCAATCTCGCTCAAGAGGAAGAAACTTAGTTTAACTAGACAGATACGACTAAGGATAAGCGCACGGGGCTTGAAATACGTTGTGTAGTTTAATAAAATACAAATATTAATGACTGAAGGCGTTGTTTAAATACTTTCAGTGTATTCAGTACTGCCACGTTTACAAGTGCAACGCGTAAATAAATTAAATACCGCTTCCGTAATCAAGTATTATAGTGAATACAGTATAGTCTTAGTCTGTGAAAAACTCGAGACAGTCCCACGCATTCTGATCCGTGCTGTTCTGTTTTACACTACTGATCTTGGTTCAAATGGCCCTGAGCACTATGGGACTCAACTGCTGAGGTCATTAGTCCCCTAGAACTTGGAACTAGTTAAACCTAACTAACCGAAGGACATCACAAACATCCATGCCCGAGGCAGGATTCGAACCTGCGACCGTAGCGGTCTTGCGGTTCCAGACTGTAGCGCCTTTAACCGCACGGCCACTACGGCCGGAACTACTGATCTGTTATTGCTATTACTACTACACCTACGGTTAACTGAAAACAGTTTGGTACTACTTCCAGACGAGTTACTCGAAAAAGATAGGGATAAAAGGTTGCTGAGCGTGATTGCTCGGTCTTTGATGTGCCTCCCCTAGACTGGCGAATGTGGGGTTCCTATATAACTGACTGAATCGTCCGCCGCGTTTTCCTAATCACTGAGGATTCAGCAATGTTTACTTTGTGGATAGTTAATCTATTACCGCAACGTTTTACAGTATTTCTTATAAAATATTAGATATTGCATGTATGAAGTGGACCAAACAGTTATAGAGATATTTAGAATGGCGTTTTCATGTAAAAGAAAAACTGATATCTAGTATTACACTGCTAGAGAAACATATGTTCGGAACTTGCTGGTAGTTTGTAATTATTAATTGTAATGAGTTAAAAACTCGGTACCAATGTCTTCAAATATGGGACTTATGCAGTGACAACCTGTGGCTATTTATTGGTTTTGTCTGTACATATCCACTTGTAAAAGAGGTGTTTATTTTTTATTCGAAAGGAGGTACTTTAAAAAGGTTACTTTTTTATGTACAGAGGTGGGGGAGAGTATAATTTCATCTCACAGTAAAACGGATTTTTATTAATAGTTTCATCCATCATTTAACCAGTATTTATTTTATGTGCCTCATGATAGGTTTTGTTGATTGTTGAATTGTGGAAAAAACTTTGTTCTTGGAAGGTTACGTTACTTGTGCAGGTTCCCTCACAATGACCAATTCGCTACAAAAATATCTGAATTATCACTCGGTCTACCGTGCCTATATAAGAAATAAGGTTAAGTGGTATTCAGTCCATGTAGTATGTTTCTGGTAAGACATATAAATACATCAAAATTTCATCTCCACTTTGCCAGTTGCGAAAAATCTCAGGAATCAAAAAAATTTGAGAAGAACTGCTTCAGTACAGTTTTCGACTGGGAAGAAACGCAACTGCGTAGAACTGGTTTCATGTTAACTACTTTTATTAGCGTATATTTACAATACACAACTAAGTGCCAGATGGTTCCCAGTTGTTTCTCTGGCAGTCTGTGGACTTTCATTTTCTTGATTCAGGGTCACTAAGAAATCTAAACATGTGAAAACCACTTTTGCAATAGTTAGTGCAGTTGACAGCTCAGCAGCCATCCGTATTTACGACGCATTCTTTAGTACATTCAATTATAAATTTCCACTCGCACCGTGATTCGCATGTAAAACGAGTATGAATATTATTTGGGGGAAACGTGGCAGACAGTTCAGCTCACACAATAGTACTCTTTGGCGAATGTGTGACGACCGCCATGTAGTAGGTCAGCTGGTGCGGTGAGACTCCGGGCAAAGGCGCCGATTCAGCGCGGCAGGAAGTGCCGGGTACTTGCTGAGCTTCGCGCCGCTATGCCGGTGCCGATGTTGTTGAAACCAGCGTTGCAGTTTAACACACCGAGATACAACACCTGTTACCAACTATGAGATCGCCACTGACCACACTGTCCATAGACAGCGAGCCGCTCATGGTTCGAGGTTCAGCTAAGCTCAGCTGTGGTTCAGGCTTCGAAATCCGTTCAGTTAAGGTAGCTGCGTTTTCCCATTTTGGTGGGAGAGTTCGAATGTTTACATCATACTCTGGGTGGCTGAAAACGATATTCTCCAGAGAGCAAAAGTACTCACTTTCACCGAATACTCTCCGTCATCTCTTCTGTCGTTTTTAATTCTTTGCATTCAAATGATACCGGTTTCGGTGGCACACTGCACCATCATCAGGCCCCTATGTACATCAGATGTTACAACAGCATTAGCCATCCAAGGAATGAACGACATATTATCAGACTAAGTACTATCAAATACCCTTATGTTAATACACAGTTTGACACATGAAGCACATAATCAGTTAGATGAAGAAAACCATACATTACTCGTAATTTATTCGTTGAGTAATAAAAATAACCGTAAAAATCGAACAGCTAGAAAACAGGTCAGTTGCTTAATATATGTAGTCAGTTGTATGTATTAAGTTAGTCATCGAGAGTGTGCAATAACAATGACTGTATAAACAAGACTGTGGCTCAGTCGGAATACCCAATCGTATACAATGAGTACTTTAGTCAACCACCACCAACATGTGCAGAGTATCTAACTCTCGATTTACGAAAACTTCACAATCCAAAAGAGCACTCACTGTCTACGAAGTTCCACTGGTTGTGCCTAGTATAAGTAAACCGAAAAAATTGTTCTTAAGTAACACTAGACGTAAAAATTTAACCTCAGTGTCAACATGGTACATTTCCTCTTAGAAGCTTGCCTCCAGTCAATAACAAAATGCAAGTACTCTCTGATCAAGACTGAAGTGAAGCATGCAGACACTGTAAATTAGGGCCACAAGACAAAACCACTCCAATACAATCGTCATGGTATCATCAGTCAGAAATGACTAGTACAGCCTTGCCCATGATTTATAAGGAAAGTACACTAGAATCATGACCTACCTCTCACTAAACAAGGTACCACTAGTAGCCAGATAACATGCACTTAACGTCAAGCCTAAGGATAGCAATCTATGTGGGAAATGCATAATGACATAGAAAACATATAATTACTTCCAGCTACATAGACGAAGATGAATATTGTAACATCCTATTGAAATGTAAGCACTTCTTGATATGCGTAGCTGGATGACCCAAAGGCAATAATTCGCTATTTCTTGCGAGTAAAAGAAACAAAACATCCTCATAGTGTCCGTAGCCCAAACATATTAAAACAAATCTAGCATTAGACGGATAACATAAGTAATGCATAAAATGAATGCAGCATAATCTGGTACAAGTCAGAAGTGATAACTGTATTAGACAAAATAAGAAAAGTAAACGGAAAAGAAGACTCATTTATCTATACCCGCCGTCCTACAAGTGCGCTGAAATGAAACTGTCCGCGGGCACGAAACAATAAAGTGTAGTATGAAGCAGTACAGCCCGTGTGAAGGCCTCCAGCAGTAACATAGCGTCTGTAGTTATACCTCAGATGGCTCTTACATTAATAGACAGGAAGCAAATTATCCAAAAGACCAAACGTAACCAGTCTATGGTATATGCATTACGTCGTCGCACACAGCGATGGGACTAATTTCCAAAGCATGCCTACGCAGAACCAAGAAACACTCAGTAATAACATATCACGTAACCAAGTTGGTTATAGGTCCAATTATTGCCAACAGAGATGAGTTGTTCATTGTTCTGTGTGATGATATAGGTTACCGTAAACATGTGCGTAATATTATGGTTGTACTATAACGTGTGCACCAAGTTCCGTAACGTCCGTGCCAGTTATTGACAGTTAATTAAATGACAGACAAGACGTGAAACTATTGGATTTCTTTCCGATCCCTTTAGGTTTGTTGTCATGCTGTACACAGCATGTAGGTTCCTGACGTACCTTGCAGCTTATGGCTAGTTACATACATGATACACGTGGTGCGTCTTTACTGAATATGTCTCGGTTCTGTGTAGGCATGTTCTTGCAATGTTGTCCTGTAGCTGTGTACGGAGACGTTATACATATAATAGATTTACTGACGCATTATTGCAAGGTTGGTTACATTAATTATTTTGGACACTTGCTTCCTATCCATTAATGTAAGAGCCGTCTAAGGTACAACTACAGTCGGTATATTACTGCATGCGATGTGTTAACTGCCAGAGGCATGTGTAAATAGTCGCATTGTCAAAGAACTACTTCATGTTATAACATGTTATTGTCCCGTGCACGCATTTTTCGTGCATTATCTAAATTTCGTTTCTTATACCCTCCAGAAGTAGTATATTATTACTTTTGTGCCATCCAGCTACACAAATCAAGATAGGCGTACATTTACGTAGGGTCTAACAATATTCGTCTGCGTTTGTGTAGCTGGAAATGATTATATGTTACTATGCATTTGCCACATAGATGGCTATCATTTCGCTTGGCCGTAAGTGCGTTTTATCTGGCTACTAGCGGAGTCTTGCTCAGTGAGACAACACACGGCTGCAGATCATGGCCGGCCGAAGTGGCCGTGCGGTTAAAGGCGCTGCAGTCTGGAACCGCAAGACCGCTACGGTCGCAGGTTCGAATCCTGCCTCGGGCATGGATGTTTGTGATGTCCTTAGGTTAGTTAGGTTTAACTAGTTCTAAGTTCTAGGGGACTAATGACCTCAGCAGTTGAGTCACATAGTGCTCAGAGCCATTTGAACCATTTTGCAGATCATGATTCGTGTGTACTTTTCTTATATATCATGGAGAGGGCTGTACTGGTCATTTCGGACGGATGGCACCGTAATGGTTATCACGGAGTGGTTTTGTCTTTTAGCCCTAATTTACAGTGGCTACAAGCTTCACTTAAGTTTTGATCAGAGGGTATTTGCGCTTTAGTTATACAGGGTGTTACAAAAAGGTACGGCCAAACTTTCAGGAATCATTCCTCACACACAAAGAAAGAAAATATGTTATGTGGACATGTATCCGGAAACGCTTACTTTCCATGTTAGAGCTCATTTTATTACTTCTCTTCAAATCACATTAATCATGGAATGGAAACACACAGCAACAGAACGTACCAGCCTAACATAAACACTTTGTTACAGGAAATGTTCAAAATGTCCTCCGTTAGCGAGGATACATGCATCCACCCTCCGTCGCATGGAATCCCTGATGCGCTGATGCAGCCCTGGAGAATGGCGTATTGTATCACAGCCGTCCACAATACGAGCACGAAGAGTCTCTACATTTGGTACCGGGGTTGCGTAGACAAGAGCTTTCAAATGCCCCCATAAATGAAAGTCAAGAGGGTTGAGGTCAGGAGAGCGTGGAGGCCATGGAATTGGTCCGCCTCTACCAATCCATCGGTCACTGAATCTGTTGTTGAGAAGCGTACGAACACTTGGACTGAAATGTGCAGGAGCTCCATCGTGCATGAACCACATGTTATGTCGTACTTGTAAAGGCACATGTTCTAGCAGCACAGGTAGAGTATCCCGTATGAAATCATGATAACGTGCTCCATTGAGCGTAGGTGGAAGAACATGGGCCCAATCAAGACATCACCAACAATGCCTGCCCAAACGTTCACAGAAAATCTGTGTTGATGACGTGATTGCACAATTGCGTGCGGATTCTCGTCAACCCACACATGTTGATTGTGAAAATTTACAATTTGATCACGTTGGAATGAAGCCTCATCCGTAAAGAGAAGATTTGCACTGAAATGAGGATTGACACATTGTTGGATGAACCATTCGCAGAAGTGTACCCGTGGAGGCCAATCAGCTGCTGATAGTGCCTGCACACGCTGAACATGGTACGGAAACAACTGGTTCTCCTGTAGCACTCTCCATACAGTGACGTGGTCAACGTTACCTTGTACAGCAGCAACTTCTCTGACGGTGACATTAGGGTTATCGTCAACTGCACGAAGAATTGCCTCGTCCATTACAGGTGTCCTCGTCGTTCTAGGTCTACCCCAGTCGCGAGTCATAGGCTGGAATGTTTCGTGCTCCCTAAGACGCCGATCAATGGCTTCGAACGTCTTCCTGTTGGGACACCTTCGTTCTGGAAATCTGTCTCGATACAAACGTACCGCGCCCCGTCTATTTCCCCGTGCTAATCCATACATCAAATGGGCATCTGCCAACTCCGTATTTGTAAACATTGCACTGACTGCAAAACCACGTTCGTGATGAACACTAACCTGTTGATGCTACATACTGATGTGCTTGATGCTAGTACTGTAGAGCAATGAGTCGCATGTCAACACAAGCACCGATGTCAACATTACCTTCCTTGAATTGGGCCAACTGGCGGTGAATCGAGGAAGTACAGTACATACGGACGAAACTACAATGAGCTCTAACATGGAAATTAAGCGTTTCCGGCCACATGCCCACATAACATCTTTTCTTCATTTGTGTCTGAGGAATGTTTCCTGAAAGTTTGGCCGTACCTTTTTGTAACACCCTGTATACTAGAGGGGAGCTTCTAAGAGGAAATATACCGTGTTGATGATGAGGTTGAATTTTTACGTTTAATGTTACTTAAGATCCATTCTTTACGTTTTACCCGTACTAGACACAACTAGTGGAACGTCGTAGACAGTCAGTGCACTTTTGGGTTGTGAAGTTTGCATGGATCGAGACTGAGGCACTCTGTACATGTTCGTGATGGATGACTTAAAGTACACAAAGCATGCGATTGGCTACTCCCACTGACCAACAGTCTTGTTATAGAGCCATTCGCAATTTAGAGCTACCCAATATATACGACTGACTATTGTTACGCAATTGACCTATTTTGTAGCTGTTTGTGGTTTACAGTTAAATTTATTGCCGAACAGAATAAATTACGATTTATGCATGGTTTTCTTCATCTAACTGATACTGAGATTTGCTTAAGTGATTTATTTGTCATACTGCGTATTAACATAAAAATATTTGGTACTATTTAGTCTGACAATACGGCGTTTGTTTCTTGCATAAGCAGTGCTGGTGTCATATTTGATGTGCATGAGGGCCTGATGACGTTGCCGTGTGTTACAGAAACCGGTCGCAACTGAATAAAGAAAGCTAAACACACGGCTGGTATTACCACTAATTCTCATACCTGCCAGCCGTTGTCCCATTTTCCATCCGAAACAGAAGGTGAATATGGGAAAGTTACATTATTCATATCCTGACGTTCCCTTATGTTGGGGAATACCTCTTACATCCCGGTCGCATTGCCATTCATCTACCCACCAGGAGTCTGCTATTTTTTTATTCATTATAGGACTTCTAGTTATAGCTTCACCTCTGTCGATGTTGGCCAGCTTCAGTCATTTCAATACAGCGTAGCGTCTTACCGATATGTCCACGTGCTTGTGCCCCATGACTATAGATCAGTATCGTTTCCATTTGCGTACTTCAGGGGGGGTAAACTGCCGCATGTTAAATTGATACGCTGGTCGGTGTTCTGCACATAAATTTCCGAATTTCATGTCTGAAGACGGAGTTCAGGGTTCGAAATCTACCGCATTTAAAATGGAAACAATAACTACCAGTGTTTTAATACGGGAATAAAAGGGAGTAAACAGTTATTAATTTTCCGCCGTGAAAATGTTACCAATTGATGGGCCCATCTATTCCGCCACGATGGAAGCTACACCTCTTTGTACCCGCGCAGGTGCAACATCGATCCCTACGTAAAAAGGAGACGTTCCATTACGCTAACTCCGTAGCTAATTATGGAGATAAAGATATTTTAACCATCTGCAAAGCCAGTTTGGAACTGGAAGCGTCTGTATGTGCAGTCTTTTGCATTATATTGTTGAGTTTCTGCCCTGAAATTCTGGAACAATAGCCTTACATCTGTATGTAGTTCGAGCTACACATAGTTTTTCTACTAATTGTGGTATCATCTAGTCTCCACATGCATTTTTGCTGATCAAATTTGATACCACTTGTCCGCATATGCGCCATCTCCTTGACAAACCTACGTTTATAGCATTTATAGATTCAGGGAAAGATTTTGAGACTGATGACTGGACTACTTTCTTTGAAATTTATAAGGTAGCAGGGATAAAATAAAGCGAGCGAAAGGTTATTTAAAATTTGTACACAAACCAGACTGCAGTTATAAGAGTCAAAGGACGGGAAACGGAGACATTAATTGAGGAGTGAGTGAGACAGGAGTGTAGCCTATCGTCAATGTTATTCAATCCTCTTTAAAGCGGTAAAGGAGACTAAGGAGCAATTTGGAAAGGGAATTAAAATTCAGGGAGAAGCAATAAAAACTTTGAGGTTTTGCCGGTGACATTGTATTTCTGTCAATGTCGGCAAAGGACTTCGAAGAGCAGTTGAAAGGAATGGACAGTTTCTTGAAAAGAGCTTATAAGACGAACATCAACAAAAGTAAAACTAGAGGATGTAGTCGAATTAAATCAGGCGATGCTGGGATTATTAGATTAGGAAATTAGACACTAAAACTACGGCATGAGCTTTGCTGTTTTGACAGCAAAATAACTGACGATGGCCGAAGTAGAAAAGATATAAGCAAACTGGGAACAGTAAGAAAAGCATTTCTGAGAAAGAATAGATTTGCTAATTGATACTGTAAATTTAAGGATTCTGGAGTGCAGCCTTGTACGGATGTGAAACGTGGTTGATAAGCACTTGAGACAAGAAGAGAATGGAAGGTTTTGAAATGTGGTGCTACAGGAGAATGCGGAAGATTAGAAAGATTTTTGTGGCTCAATTTGACTAAAATAAGGGTTAGATTGATGGGACAAATCTTGAGGCATCAAGGAATGGTCACTTTGGTAATGGAGAAAAGTGTGTGGGGTAAAAATTATAGAGGGAGACCTGGGCATGAATACAGTAATCAGGTTCAAATGGATATAAGCTGCAGTAATTATTCAGAGATGAAGAAGGTTACATGCGATACACTATCGCGTAGAGCTGTCTCAAACCAGTCTTTGGACTGAAGACCACAACAACAACAATAGATGATAAACTTTTCCGTGATGCCATAAACTTGTTAATCGTGCGTATCCTTACGTCTAGAGGATACTATCCTAACCTTGTCCTTTAATTATTTCTCATAAACATTCGAAGTTTTTCTCCCTTTCCATTTGACCAACATCTGTTATTAATATTAGAGTTTACGCGTTTTTCCGTGAAATGAGGTATGCTGCTGGTGTTAGGCAGTCTTTTTCAATCGAAATCTTAATGAACTCACAATCAGTTGCTTTCCTGAAGACATTATCTTCCTCCAAACCAAGAACCTGAAGACACTTGAAGCCATCAATCTCTTCAGTGGGAATAAAATATTTAATTCTGTTGCTTTATTTTGGGCTCAAGCAAAAAACTGCACCAACAACAAAACTCTTCTCTGTTAATGGATACGTATATTAAACAAAATCAGAGCCCATCAGACCTCCCCGCCAAGCTGGTGAAGCCACCAATCGAGAGTGTACTTACTTCTTCCTCGTGTGAGGTGCATCACATGATCAGCCATGTTTAACTTATCTCTATCGAAGTATTGCCGTAGTCATGTTCAAACTCAACACCGTTCTCCTTCCCAACGCCCCATTAGTATCAACTTCCTCTTTTGCAAGGTTCGTCAATCTGCAATTCCGCCAACGACCAGATACTCAGCCTCAACCATTCATTAACGCAGCGAATAAACAGATGCTCACCTACCATCTTTGCTTCACTAGATCTAGAAAAAGCTTTTCGGTCTCCTACTTAAACTCCAAACATTAGAACTTGCGGTCAATTATGGTCGACTGCTTGTCTTCTTCCTGTCACACTGCCTTTCTTGTTTTTCTTTGTCTCACTGCCCTTTGTCTCACTGCCCTTGGCTTGATCCATTTAGTCCAATGTGGTCTCAGTCATCCGCCCTATCGCTACCACATTAACTCCTTTACACAACTTTGATACCCAAGCCTCCTCAAATTACCTGTTGCAGTATCTCAACAACACATTATTCCTTGGCTCGACCCAGGCATTCAAACTTCCATCGATCCGATCTTTTCAGCTTCACCACAACAATTTCAATTGCCTTTGAAATACCAGGTGTCTAAGGCTCTATCCCGCAATAAATCCGGTCAATAATTGTAGAACGATGGTATCCCCCCCCCCCCTCACCCAAGACTTCGACCCCCAAGAAAACCCACAATAATCCTCGTATTTCTGTATTTCATTTATCAATCGTCGTGACTGTTGATTAAAAAAAGTTTAGCGCCGCTGCATTCCGTTACATTTATATTTTATTTTATTATAGGAAGCCTGCAGCTTCATCATCATGTACAATTTTGTGCATTTTACACATAAGCCCTGCCAAAAAACAAATTGGTTAGCTCACAATGTAATATAATTGGTGTTAGAGATAAATATGATTATATTACTAACAGTTCTTCTAGGTGGAAAGTAAATTTAATGTGAGCTTTTGCTGAGTAGTACATATTGTAAACAACATGAAACACACTCCGTCACCAACGACATATTTGAAAACATGTCCAAGCACTTAAACCTGCACACAATACTGTGTGCTATATACACTCCTGGAAATGGAAAAAAGAACACATTGACACCGGTGTGTCAGACCCACCATACTTGCTCCGGACACTGCGAGAGGGCTGTACAAGCAATGATCACACGCACGGCACAGCGGACACACCAGGAACCGCGGTGTTGGCCGTCGAATGGCGCTAGCTGCGCAGCATTTGTGCACCGCCGCCGTCAGTGTCAGCCAGTTTGCCGTGGCATACGGAGCTCCATCGCAGTCTTTAACACTGGTAGCATGCCGCGACAGCGTGGACGTGAACCGTATGTGCAGTTGACGGACTTTGAGCGAGGGCGTATAGTGGGCATGCGGGAGGCTGGGTGGACGTACCGCCGAATTGCTCAACACGTGGGGCGTGAGGTCTCCACAGTACATCGATGTTGTCGCCAGTGGTCGGCGGAAGGTGCACGTGCCCGTCGACCTGGGACCGGACCGCAGCGACGCACGGATGCACGCCAAGACCGTAGGATCCTACGCAGTGCCGTAGGGGACCGCACCGCCACTTCCCAGCAAATTAGGGACACTGTTGCTCCTGGGGTATCGGCGAGGACCATTCGCAACCGTCTCCATGAAGCTGGGCTACGGTCCCGCACACCGTTAGGCCGTCTTCCGCTCACGCCCCAACATCGTGCAGCCCGCCTCCAGTGGTGTCGCGACAGGCGTGAATGGAGGGACGAATGGAGACGTGTCGTCTTCAGCGATGAGAGTCGCTTCTGCCTTGGTGCCAATGATGGTCGTATGCGTGTTTGGCGCCGTGCAGGTGAGCGCCACAATCAGGACTGCATACGACCGAGGCACACAGGGCCAACACCCGGCATCATGGTGTGGGGAGCGATCTCCTACACTGGCCGTACACCACTGGTGATCGTCGAGGGGACACTGAATAGTGCACGGTACATCCAAACCGTCATCGAACCCATCGTTCTACCATTCCTAGACCGGCAAGGGAACTTGCTGTTCCAACAGGACAATGCACGTCCGCATGTATCCCGTGCCACCCAACGTGCTCTAGAAGGTGTAAGTCAACTACCCTGGCCAGCAAGATCTCCGGATCTGTCCCCCATTGAGCATGTTTGGGACTGGATGAAGCGTCGTCTCACGCGGTCTGCACGTCCAGCACGAACGCTGGTCCAACTGAGGCGCCAGGTGGAAATGGCATGGCAAGCCGTTCCACAGGACTACATCCAGCATCTCTACGATCGTCTCCATGGGAGAATAGCAGCCTGCATTGCTGCGAAAGGTGGATATACACTGTACTAGTGCCGACATTGTGCATGCTCTGTTGCCTGTGTCTATGTGCCTGTGGTTCTGTCAGTGTGATCATGTGATGTATCTGACCCCAGGAATGTGTCAATAAAGTTTCCCTTTCCTGGGACAGTGAATTCACGGTGTTCTTATTTCAATTTCCAGGAGTGTATAATAGGTATATTATATATACCGATATATATAATCTGTAAAATTCTGGATTTGCCATTAGAAATTTTTTTTCTGATACCTCAAGGCTACTAATGGAACTGAGTACTTTGATCCCTGACAACAATGTTTTACAGAGATTGCTAAAATAGTAGTGTCCGTGGAAGTCAGCTACGTATGCGTGTTTGACGGCAACGCGGCGTGGCGAGAATTCGCTGTGGCGGCACGTTGCGACACCTGAAGTCAACGCCTCGTGCTGTCTTAAGTAAGACACAAACAGAACCTGGTTCGACCCACATCAAACACAAAATAAGCTGGCGGAGTTACAGGAGACCTACAAATTCTGTCACTATGTATCAGCGCTTTATGACTGTTTAAACTCCGTTGCAAACAATGGAGATCTTAGGTTCGATAATAATTAGGATAAATTTTAAAGTTCTGTCCATAACAAAAGAAAAAGAAAATTTTTAAGCCACGAATGAAGCAGAGACGCCGGAAATGAGCGAAGAAAAGTTTAGACGTAACGTCTCGTTGCTACAGTGATCATTAAAATCGGATCACTGGCCCAGCCGAAAAAAAAAGCGAGTTAACGGGCTGTGGCCTGTTGATGTATTACGATATTTGCACGAAGAAATTTAAGGAAACCATAGGAAACCTAAATGTAGATGACTAGACTGAGTTTTGATCCTCCTCCTCCCGAATACGAGACCTTTGTCTAAGCCATGGCGCTACCGCAACGTACGATGAAGGACAGTCCTCGACTGAAAGTAATGCAACATATATATTGCGATGCTTACCTCACATTACACGAAAAGCGACATTGCCAATAGGGAAAGTGATACATAACACTAAAAACGTAAAGCATGACTGAGCTACGAAAAGCAGTCTTCAAAAAGCTGCAATTCAAGAGTTAGTTAAAACCACAGTCCGATAGCAAGCGAATAATGGCATAAGCGAAGGCATCAGTACAGATTTCGTGTAAAATACGCCCTGGTAGTAATGCATCACTTCCAGAGTGAAACGAGGCGTAATGTCTTCTTCTTCTCTCGTCATTGTCTTGGCCATAGATCTGTCCTGTCTTCTAAGTATCCAGCCATCTTTATTTTGTCTACCTATGGATCTTGTACCTAAAGGTATGAAATTTGAGGCTTGTCTTGGTAATCTAGAATGTGGCATTCTTTGTAGATTAGACTTCATCTTCTCATTGGCAGCATATATCCCAAGCTCTTGGTCCATCTTGTGCAGCCCTTCACTCCTCTTAAAAATTTGTTCTTCTACAATGTGTAGTTCCCTATTGAACTCTCTTTGTTTCTCTATAACTGAATTGTGAAAACATTATCAGTATAGGATCTCGCTTTTCTGAATCTTTTTGTTCTTCGGATAACAGATTTTCGGCAATAATTTGTAGACATTTTGTTTTGTTCTCTTGGCGTAAATCTTAAACGTTGTGTCCACTAATGTTATATCACGATAATTATTGCATTCATTTCGTTTACCTTTTTTAAAAATTGATGTGACAACTGCAAATGCCCATGGTTTCGGGATTTGACTTCTTCTCCAACACATACTGTGTAAATGAAGAAGTATAAGCTTTAAAAATGACCGCATATTTAAGTAACTCTGTGTTTATGCCATCAGGTCCCGTTCCTTTCCGGCTTTTTGTTTCATTCAGGGCCTCGTTTAGTTCTTGAATCGTTACAAGATCGCCGTCATATGGTTTATCCACTTCGGGTGGGTCTTCGTCTAATGCTTGGTTTTCATTTCATCAGAGATGTTTATAATGTGCAAACCATTTATATTCTAGTATTATATCTACGTTTGTTGTCTCTTTCTCAGTTTTATTTAAATGCTTTATCATCTTGTAAGAAATAGACTATCTTTCATGGATATCGTGTCCAATTCTGCTCACAAAATTATCCCACGATTCTTCATTTGTTTTCCTGCAACGATTTTTACTCTATTTCGCTTCTCTTTATTTTCTTGTTTCGCCTATAAATATATCTGATGTGCTCTTATTTTCATCGACTGCTTTTGCGATATCTTCGTTCCATATTCTAAGTCCCTTCTCATTTCTCAGAGATATACGAGGCGTAATGAAATGTCAAAAATACGTGTTACCTACCTTTGCCACTGCTTCGAATATAGTTAACAACCTAATTTACACAGTGTGCGTCTTTCGGGATACGGATACATCGTCTGTAGTCTTTCATGCTTCCTTGACGCATGCTTTAGTGTGTGTACGGACAGTTATTGGTTACATTCTGTACACAATATTTGGACGAACGAACCAGTCATCTTCCTCAGGAACTGCGAGCTGTTACGCGTACTCGCTGCTTGGGCTCTAACCAGAGGATTTTATTGTAATTTACTTATTACACTTTGGAGGAGGATTTGAGGAGCAACAGGAGGGTTCCTAAGCCTACCTCCGACCGTATTGTTCCAAATGATTCGTTTTTCACCGCCCGAGCTAACGCTGTTGGAACTCTATATCTATACCGGGGGCATGGATTTGTTGTTCCTATTTGTTCCAGTTGTCTGGCGGCTCCACGAATCTACTCGCGAGAGTCGTATTGGAGTAATTGTATTACTCTCAAAGATTCCCTGTTATCATTTGTTTTGGACTAGATGCATTTCCTGCACCCTAACGATTAAGATAGGTCCCAAAACGAACGACCATATAGCATTTCCGATAACACCGTACTCCTATATAGCCGAATTTTGGTTGCCTTCTTAATTCGTTGCTCAGGAGGAGGGGTACGAGCTTCTTCGCCTTTGCTTGTGATTTCGTTTGTAAGTCCTCTATATGTTCTGGAAGGACTATAACTGTTATAGTGTTGGTTCAGAATTACTCCCTGATACCGGATAGTAGGACTCTATGAGATGTTCTTATTTTACAATTTACTGAGGCGTCTGACATCAAAACCGACCAAATCACAAAATGTACGGGAATGAATTTACGTTATCAATTTAAAGTAGAAGTATCAAGTGATACAAGAATAGGGTTCAACATCGCCCATGTCTTCGTGTTGCACAGCATTAAATTCTTGCTTGGGCCAAGTTTTGTAGGCAATGAATTCAGGATCGGCCATGTCAAGAAACGAGCAACTATCTTCATGTCGGAGCATTTTTGTCTCGAATCTTGTGTTGTTAGATTACGCAGGAATGTGACCATATCAGTAGGCAAAAAATTACTTATGTTGAATATACCTTGAAGTTATAATATTTCATTTATACATTGGCAACGCCAATCTTTCGAAATAATTTCTGCATTCGCGGGTTTCTTACCTGATTAGCGCGAAAGCAATACCTTTTCCTGTCTGCTTGTATTTTTTCATTATTCTGTAGGGTAACGGTATATTTATTTGAGCGGTGAACTGAAAACCTGGGTTTTGTACCTTGTGCTATTCAATGGAAACATCAATAGATGAAACCCGCAGATCAAGTGCAAGAAAGAGATCAAGAGACACCACAAAGTGGAAATCACAACGAAAGCGAGAGCGGTAAGAATAATAAATGTTTTGTTATATTAATATCATGGCGACCCCAATGAAATAATAGAACGGTTATGACTGCTTGCACTGGTAATGAGTGTTCCAGCATAGTATCCAAAGTATGTATCAACGGCTTGCCTGATATTTTTGTCTATATGACAGCAAATTGAGGACTTTAAACAACACTGTTACTCAGTATGTCTCTACAGTGTCTATCAAAATAATGATATTATTAACATACTTGATTATTTGCAGATGATTTTCTTTTTACTAAGTTCATGGTCAAAGTGAACTACAAACTTTTAGTCAGCAAAATGGTACTCCGTATTCTCCTCAGTTTTCTGAGTTTTATTGCTATAAAGAAAAGTAATTACAATGTCACTTTATTTTCGTTTAACTGTTTTTTCACAAGAATTTGATAAGAGTATAGTTTTATAAAAAAAGTAATAGTATATAAAATTGCAACAAAACAGCCAAGATAAAACTTAAATTAACAAAAAATAGGTTCAGTGCGAATCAGGTTTTGCAAAACAGTAGAACTTTAATATTTAAGCATTAAGGATGTAGCTATGAAAAATGGTTCAAATGGCTCTGAGCACTATGGGACTCAACTGCTGAGGTCATAAGTCCCCTAGAACTTAGAACTACTTAAACCTAACTAACCTAAGGACAACACACACGTCCATGCCCGAGGCAGGATTCGAACCTGCGACCGTAGCGGTCGCGCGGTTCCAGACTGTAGCGCCAGAACCGCTCGGCCACCAGCGGCCGGCTGTAGCTATGAAAGAAAAACGTTCGTGATATCATTCATTTGTCTCTATATGTGTTCCATCCACACTGAAAAATATGTCCTCAGTGTTATGGCCAGTTCTGATACTAGACGCGTCAATTTTAACATGTCTCGTAACGTTGATCATTTTTAACTGAAGTAGCCAGCAATAGTCTTCTCTGCGTTGAGCTTCACTCCATGTTTTCGACACCATTCGCTAGTCGAATCGAGTTGTCGCGTGCATTCTGACGGTGGAGGAGAACACCGTGTCGTTGGCAGATATGCACCTGTGGGCTGTGGGCATGACATGGATGCAAATTGTAAACATAGGAGGAGACAGCACTGATCCTTGTGGTAGGCAGTGGTAGGAAATTTAGCGTCTCCTGGTTGGTCCTCGATGTAGACTGCTAAACGTCATTTGTGAAGAAAGCTGGCAATTAGGCAGCTGTAACTGTCTAGGGTACTCCTGGACTCCTGGATTTTCTTGCGCAAGTTCTCTTCACACACTTTTTGGTGTGTGCTCACTCATGCCTAATTGTTGCAGTTATGTGGAGGCCTTTGGTTGGAATCCAAATTGTTCAGGTCGTACTGTTTCATCTAAGGTGAAGACGGTCGTCGGTCCCCTACTTTACAATACGTTCGAATACCTCGTTAAAGCCGTGTATGAGACTTTCTGGGTACTGATTAGTCGCGTTTATAGCGTCTTTTGTCACTTTTGTTATTGGAATAACTTTTGCTTCTTTTCATTTGTCTGGGAAGTATTGAGTCGGCAAGCAGGCGTTGTAAATCTGGGTTAGTGACACCATGGTTTTCGAAGGAGGTTCTTGAATTGCATGTGTGAAATTTTATCCGGCACCGGGGCTGTGGAATTGTTTGTCTTCTTGAGATTGTTTCTGTCTTTGGATGACGTGGTGAGTCTTGTGGAACAAATGGTGCCTCGGTACAAATGCACTCAGCGATTTTGTTGGGCAAGAGTTTCTTGTATAAGTGATATTTGTTCCTCAACTGTTCTGACAAAGTACGATGTTGCAGTGCCTGTATTATTCCGAATTACGAGGCAAAGTTCCTTTGGACATCCATGCATGTCCGAAGGAACAGGCACTGCGGGGCCTACAGCCGTCACAAAACACACAATATGTATTCGCAGTTGCGAGTATGGACTACCATCAGCTCTACAATGAAATGACGATAATGAAACTTTGTGTCGCACTGGCACTCCGACCTGGACTTCCCGCTTATCACGAGGGCCCGACCTACCATTAGGCTATCCGATCACGACTCACGGCCAGACCCATACTTCCATATGTCGTCAACCATGCGTCTACAATCTACGATGGTACATCCATTATGTATATTCCCGTACATGGGAGACACTTTACTTGAAAGTCACTTGTCCGGTGTCAGCGGATAAATACGATACTGCAGTGCCTGTATTATTTCGAATTATGATGCAAAATTACTTCGGACACGCATGCATACATCAGTTCGCAAGATATATAATTGGCTGCTCTAGGAAGGCAGCTAGACATTGCAATCTTTGGTCCTGAAGAACAGACACACATCCTAGTGGTGGCATGCATGTCCGAAGGAACTTTGCATCGTAATGTGAAATATTACAGGCACTGCAGTATCGTATTTCCCTTCCGACACCGGGCAAACGACTTTCAAGCAAAATGTCTCCCCTGTATGGGGATGTACATAATGGATGTGGGAGTACATTTTGTAGACACATGATTGACGACATGTGGAAGTTTGGGTCAGACACTGAATCGTGCTCGGATAGCCAAATGGTGCGACGACCGCTCGCGATAAGCGGGAAATTCGGGTTCGAGTCCTGATCTGGCACAAATTTTCATTGCCGCCATTCCATTATACGGCTGATGGTAGTCAATTCTCGCAACTGCGAATACATTTCATGTCGTGGCAAAGGTCTCTGCTTTGGTCAGAGGGTCCGCAGAGAGGCATTGTAGAGTACTCAGAGGGTATTTCTGTGTCTTCTCGTTACATAGTTTCCTCATCAGTCGCCATTCGTCTTCCATTTTAGCAAGAAAATGTTCCTAAGTTCCCACCGTTGGAGATGCTCTTGTCGTGGCTTTTGTGTTTCCTACCATAAATTGCGATAATGATTTTTTTTTAATTTTTGTTCTTGAACCAGAGGAGATAGCTCATCTTGGGAGGTTGAATTCTAAATTAATACTGTCGACGCCAGCTGGTTGGCCTTCTTGATTGTCTCTGTTCCGTAGTCAATCGCCTCATCCATCTCCTCTGTCGTAGTAACGGCCCTCGTAGGACAGGAATTTCACTCAGATGACGTCGATATTGGACCCAGTTTGTTTCTCTCTTTCTTGGTCCAGATAAGTGTGTTTCCACGTGTTACTCCAAGATCTGCATGGTGATCCAACGTGAGATCATTCAGCGCTTTGATTTCAAGGTCCTGTTCTACATTTTTGGTAGTTACGATGTGCAGGTCATCAGAACGGTGGTTGACCACCATTACAATGTGTGTGTGTGCTTCAGGACCAAAGATTGTAATGTCTAGCTGCTTTTCTAGTGCACCCAGACGTACACCTTGCGGACAGGTATATCACGAATTTCAACGTGTGTGCTTCGCATTAATGTCGCCACTAATAATAACTTTGTCGTAGTTGGTAATGCAGGTAATGCGTCCATGACGCCTGTTGCTGAGGATGATACGGCGGGCGGTCGGTACCGCTGGGTCTTCCGAGGCTTGCTCGGACGGAGTTTAGGATATTAGGTAGTAGTGATTTGTCGAACATACTGATCTTCCATTCGGGTGTTCGGTCTTGAGTATTCAGTGACGAAAGCTATTTGCCCCATGCACGTCCAAGCCGTAATTACCGTGGCTTCGAGTTGTTGCATTACAGGCAAATTTTCGACTTTGTAAGTTACGATTTAGACAAGGAAAATGGCTGTTCCACCTCCTCGCCTGTTCCTTCTATCCGTTATAGGGTATATACGGTCATTTTGATTTTTGTAACTTATCGATCTGCACGTGGGAGAGAGAGCAAGTTATGTTCCTGTTAAACAGTCTTTGGTCTTGTGGCATAGCCTTTGCGCAGTCTCATATACATACTTAGCTGAACAGTGGTAGGTGAGGGCCATATTCAGTAGTGAGCGAACAATGCAAGCAGCTGACATAAAATTTAAGGAAATCAGCGAACGTATGGAAACCTTAACACTTAATTCCAGAGAAGAAAAGGAACAGTTAAGTACGGTTAAAGAAAGGATGGATGACTTGACCATAAAACCCGCAAATTCATCAACCAGTGCACATAGATGGTTCAAATGGTTCTGAGCACTATGGGACTTAACATCTGTGGTCATCAGTCCCCTAGAACTTAGAACTACTTAAGCCTAACTAACCTAAGGACATCACACACATCCATGTCAGAGGCAGGATTCGAACCTGCGACCGTAGCAGTCACGCGGTTCCGGACTGAGCGCCTAGAACCGCGAGAGCACCGCGGCCGGCTCAACCAGTGCACATAGAGATTCAAATGACACAATGCCAGTACAATTTCAGACATAGCAGAATATCAGTCATTAATAAATTTTAAAGACAACTAGGAGAAAATTAACCGGGAAAATAAGAGTTGCAGGAACACTGTAAATGAAAAAGTCGAGCGTATCGAAAGAAAGCTTAACCGCGAAGACAAATAGGACGAATTTGACCGTTTACATTCATATTCAGAAAACTTAGGTGACCATACAAATTTATGGCGTTTAGGTGATCTGCCACGAGAACAGTACCGCACGTTCAGATACGAACAATGAATCACCGATGTGGTACAATAGAGAACAACTTGGTTCACTCAAAAATGGTAACTTCGATTACAAACACTTTTTAATGGTATGTAAATTCGAAGTTTTCAGGAATTACAGTAACTAAATTCATGCCCAGGCTTGGGTTCATCAGTTCCTATTCCTTAGCACCAAATTGGCCACTTGAACACAAGTTAGAATTACTCTGCGGTTATTTAGAAAAGAACCTGCAGCAAGAATACGCACAATAGTGAGAAATTGCCAAAGCGCAAAAGATTTCTACAGAGCATTTTTTTTCAGCCTACTGGTCGCCTGCCACACAACATCGGGTAAAACATAGCAGTATAATGTTACGAAACGTAAAAGCAAGCATCTTAGTCACAAAATCTTTCTTGTATGTAAGAGATCTGATAGGAATCGTAGAATTGTACACAACAATCTTGTGGAAATTGTGGAAACTGAAACAATTCGCACATTCAAGAGCAAGGGACTTCGTCATATTTCATATACCATGCCATATATGAATAATTCTATTTATTAAAGTTTTTGTCGCGCAACAAGCCTCATTTATCGCGATTTTCTGCCACAACGCGTACTCCAAACAAACTAATATGAACTTCGAAACATCACCTAGAATCCGAATAAGAACAAAAAATTTCTGTTAAAATGAACATTGATAGAATTTTTTAAATCCAGTACTGAGAGGATGCACAGGTTATCAGCAATGTGTTGTTCACTTGAGAAATATTTCTTGGCTGTACACAGTTTTTCAGGATCTGTTGTGAGGTAGTGCTGTGAAATATTTACAATTATAGCTTTGAGGTGTTGTTTATGTGGAAATAACAGGGCAGGGAATTATTATTTGAAGTGTATATTGAGACGAAGACAGCGAAAAGGACTAATGTTGTAATAAGATAACGAGATCTATGTTGGTTAGGTACACGAGATAATAATATAATGAGGCAATGATTTTGATGATTAATATTGAGAAAGAGTAAATGAGTAATGGTTAGAGCATAGGGACCTTGTTTCTTGTTATATATAATTTTTATGCCATGTGGATACACTTCGTGTCTGCAAGCGTAAAAGACAAGTTTCTGAAAAGATGTGTCTAGATGACAATAGTGAATGAAGGTAACGTCATTTAAGACAACACAGTTATTTCTTTGATGTGGAGCTTATGACCATCTGATAAAAATTATTCAGCCTTTTACTAAAAATATAGTGTCATTTTTTCCACTGGAACAACACTACATGTGACAGTTATGCAAATTTTACAGCAATTCGAGAAGTGTACGTTTTTATCTCCATTTGTACACGAAAAATGTTTTGCTAAAAATTTGGCTCAGCACTGACTGCTACTGTTTACTGTGACACTCTCGTTTAGTATTTGGTACGTTGTTGAACTTCTTGTCCTTTGTCTTTTTAGCGGTGTCTGCTTTCTTGTTTATACTGATAAATGACTATTTTCTGATTTGTATATAAGGTCTACTGAATTAGTGACTTTTTTATTTATTTTACACGTCTAGTTCCGAAGGACCAAATTGAGGAGCAAATCTCCAAGGACAAGGGACCTGTAAGTACATGAAATTACAACATAAAAGTAATAACAGATAAAATAAAATGTTCATGAACCCAAAAAAAGACAAGCCATAAGTTAAAGTAAACGCAATCAACAACATAACATAAGAATCAGCTTAATCAATCAAGGAACTCCTTGACAGAGTAGGAGTGACCCCTTGAGGAAACTCTTCGGTTTCGATCTGAAAGCGCGTTGTTACTGCTAGAGTTTTTGAATACTTGTGGTAACTTATTGAAAATGGATGCAGCAGTGTACTGCACAGCTTTCTTCACAAGAGTCAAGGAAGTGCGATCCAAATGCAGGCTGGATTTCTGCCTAGTACCAACTCAGGGAAAGCTGCTAATTCTTTGAACTAAGAAGATTATGTTAACAAGAAACAACAGTAAAGAATATATATACATACTGAGAGGCCATTGTCAGAAAAAGCAAACGAGTGAACAGGGATCGACAAGAGTTCACGAACATACATCACTTATTTCCCAAACTGCCCATTTCTGAGCCAAAAATATCCTTTGAGAATGGGAAGAGTTACCCCAAAATATAATACCAAATGACATAAGCGAATGAAAATAAGCAAAGTAGACTACTTTTTGTGTCGAATTATCACTTACTTCAGATACCATTCGAATAGTAAAAATGGCAGCATTAGGTCTTTGAACAAGATCCTGAATGTGGGCTTTCCATGACGGTTTACTACTACCTGAATACCTAGAGATTTGAACTGTTCACTTTCACTAATCATATGCCCATTCTGTGAAATTAAAACGTCGGATTTTGTTGAATTGTGTGTTAGAAAGTGTAAAAACTGAGTCTCATTGTGATTTAGCATTAGTTTATTTTCTACAAGTCATGAACTTACGTTGTAAACTGCACTATTGGAAACAGAGTCAATTTTGCACATAACATCCTTTACTACTGAGCTAGTGTCACCATCTAACAGAAATATTTTAGAATTGCCTGTAATACTAGAGGGCATATCATCTACATAAATAAGGAACAGGAGTGGCCCCAGCACTGATCCCTGGGGCACCCAACATTTGACTGTGCCCCACCAAGACCCCACATCACAGCCACTCTCAATACTGTGAATAATGACCTTTTTCTGTCTGTTGTTAAAGTAAAAGGCGAACCAATTGTGAACCATCCCCATATTCAGAAATGGCCCAACTTCTGGAGCAACATTTTGTGATCAACACAATAAAACGCCTTAGTTAAATAGAAAAAGATGCCTAGAGTTCGAAACCTTTTATTTAATTTATCCAGTACCTTCCAGAGAAAAGGGAATGTAGCATTTTCAGTTGTTAAACCAATTCTAAGCCGAACTGTTCTTTGATAGCAAATTAAGTGAAATAAAATGAGCAATTATCCTTACATAAACAGCCTTTTCAATAACTTTAGCAAACAATGATGGCATATAAATAGGTCTAAAATTGTCTGCATTACCCCCTTCTCTCGTTTTATAAAGCTGCT